>NC_057948.1:9263428-9265928 GCF_018555375.3 Anguilla rostrata
CCAGCGATGAACCGGCGTTAAAAAGGTGAAAGCCAGTCGACGTGTCGGACTCGGTCCGTTCCCTCCCACTCCGACACACACGAAGACAAATCCTCGTAATTCGGCTCGATGGCGATACGTCTCCAAACGCCCTCGTCTTTACCCTTTAACGCGTGTCAGGACGGAGTGTAGCACAGTGGGTAAGGAACTGGGCTTGTAACCGAAAGGTCGCAGGTTCGATTCCCGGGTAAGGACACTGCCGTTGTACCCTTGAGCAAGGTACTTAACCTGCATTGCTTCAGTATATATCCAGCTGTATAAATGGATACCATGTAAAATGCTATGTAAAAAGTTGTGTAAGTCGCTCTGGATAAGAGCGTCTGCTAAATGCCTGTAATGTCATGTAATGTGTGCCTGATGTTAAGCTCGTTATCGTTTTTTTGTGAACGATCGGTGACCGCTCATTGACGTACCGCAAGAGAAAAGTGGACAAGCACACACACAAAGTCAGAGGCCTAAACAAAACGCGTTCATGAACGGTACGTCCAACCAAACGCTTTCCCCGGGTTTTCCTTTGTCATGGAACCACCTGACAGCCCTATTATTGTTGTCGTTTGCACCAGGGGCACCGCCAGGGGGTTTAGGCCCCATGAAAAGACCTCAAGGGGGGGTACGGAGCCGCGGTGTCACTTCAACCAGAACCGCTTTCCGGAAACATCCGGCCGAATCCCGGACGTCATCCGCGCGGCTCCACGCGCACGACAGCGCGCCCGCCGCACGCCGTAATGTGAGGTAATTACTCCTCATTACCCGGAGTACGAACGGGGAACGCGGCAAGGAGCTCTCAAAAGACACAGAGACCGGGGCCGTCGATCTTCAGAAAGCAGGAGACCACGACCGACGAATACATTTTTTAAAAAAAAGCCCAACGACGCTACTTTCCCGCCATTAGGCCCGCGATTAGCCTGTTTTGAGAGCGGAGGAGAAGAGGCGACTCTGCCCGGTAATGCATCTTGCCCCCCCCACGCACGAGAGAGAGAGTGCAAATGCTTCGGCAGGCCGGGGGGGCCAAAGACTGATAAACAAAACTCGGTTTTGTTTTTTTTTGAGTCTTTGACCGTACCTACCGTCAGAACCCAGCCTCCGTGCCAGTAACCCTGGGAGGGCTGCCAGGAAAAAAAAAAGCCTCCATTCATGGGCCGTCGACAACAAAAAAATAAGGGTCTGGACTTGGTGCTAAACTTCGACTGGAAGCTGGACGGAGCAGGGCTGTTTGGCTGCTGGCAGAAGGATGGCTCGTGTTGAAGAGGACGCCGCAGCTTGGGTGAAACGCGGCAGTAGATCTCGGGTGTTATTGGGCTTGTCTGGCACCGGCCGGTCCTGGAGCTCTTGTTAAATTCAGCAGATTTAAGAACTCCGGCGAACACCAAGACATACCCTGGCCAGAAATCAGACTCCCCTCGGTCAGGAAGCTCAAACCCGGCCGCAATTACGGACATCTTTCAGCGGGACGACAACCCCGAGCGTACCTCAAAATCAACCGCCAAAGACGCTAACGGAGACGCAATTAACCGCTCGGCGGAGGCGACATCGGTCTCCAGACCCGAAACGGAGTGTGGCACAGTGGGTAAGGAACTGGGCTCGTAACCGAAAGGTCGCAGGTTCGATTCCCGGGTAAGGACGCTGCCGTTGTACCCTTGAGCAAGGTACTTAATCGGAATTGCTTCAGTATATATCCAGCTGTATAAATGGATGCAATGTAAAATGCTGTGTAAAAAGTTGTGTAAGTCGCTCTGGATAAGAGCGTCTGCTAAATGCCTGTAATGTAATGTAATGTAAAAAATCTGTGACTCTGAATTGCAGAGAGTAATCCACGAGCCCAGGCCGCAGGACTTAACGGAGCTGGACAGACTGTGTATGGAGGAATGGTCAAAGATCCCCAAAACGCCTGCGACAACCAATGGTGACATAACAATAACATAATAGACGATGACTCAGCAGCGTTATCCTTACAAAGAGAGAGTGCACAGCACACAAAGTACTGAAAACAGGTGTGAATAATTATGCCACTACATACAAATTTTGTTGGGGTGGGGGGGGGGGCACACACACACACTACACACAAACACACACGTGCTACACACAATCACACAGGCACTCACACACACACTACATACAAAGACACATGCAGAAGCACACACACACACACACACTACACATGGGCTCTCATGCACTCACACACACACACACACACACACACACACTCCTTTCTAACCGTCCCCTGGCAAAGAAAAGCAACAGGTGTGGCTGTGGCGTGAGGTTGGGCGCTCGGTTTGAGGCGAAGGGTAGCGTGACAACCCGACGAGAGAGAGAGTGTGTGTGTGGGTGAGAGAGATTTTTTTTTATTTTTAAAAACCCCTTTTATTGGGGGACATTTTCCAACACAAAAAATTGCTATACTTCAAAAATAAAAACAATAGACAAAGAACATAAGGAGAAAGACTATCAAAAAACTAACCAC
>NC_057948.1:9630928-9713428 GCF_018555375.3 Anguilla rostrata
CCTCAGACCGGGGGGGAGCTGACAGGCTGTGCGTGTCAGACGCGCGCTGCGCCCGTGTTCTGCCCGCGGCGTCTGGGACGCGGTCACGGCGCGGCGCGGCGTGACGCCGGACCCTGCTGCGGACGCGGTGCGGGGGCGCGGCCTCATGTGCGGCTGTCTCCCTTTCGCACGGCCCGTGATATCGCGTGACCTCCCCCCCCCCCACCCCGTTTAAATTTGGCAGGGTGGCACGCCGCCTGGCCCCTGGGAAAGGGAGGCCTCAGACGGCCCCCCTTCCCCGTGGGGAGGTCCCGTTCAACCGAGGTCAGCCCCCCACCCCACCCCACCACCCCACCAACCCCCCAACGTAGCAGAATGGAGGCAGACTTTTTCAGTCCCAGGCTCAACCCAAAGCAGCCCCAATCACCACAGAGAATTAGAGCACATTCCCAAACACGTTCTTAGCTGCAGTGAGTAATGTTGATGTCTGTGTGCTGTTTGTAAGACTTTCGAAAGCGCGCTACAAGCCGCCTGATCTTAAAAACGTGGCACCAAAACAAAAACACACCTCCACACAAAAACGGGCGCTCCTCACCTGCAGCACCAGCGACTCCTTGTCCCCCTCTAAGCGAGCCAGGCGCTCCTGGTAAGTCTCATTGCTCGCGGGGGTCCGGAGGTTCACCTGCGGAACGGGAAGCGAGAGACAGGAAACGGTCGCCGGTTAGGTTAGGGGGGGGAAGAGGCCGAGCGGAAGCGGTCGCTCGTCTCCGCCTGCGAGCTCCGCGGCGACGGTTTCGCCGGCCGGCGGCGAAGCCACGATCTGAGAAAGAGAACCTCGGGTTCGAGAGCGCCTCTGATCTCTGCAGTCCCCCCCCCCCCCCCCCCCGCACAAGCAGTGCAGTCCGCTGAGACTGGAATTCCGTAAAGAGTTTTTCCACTTTCTAATCCTGTCCTTTATGTGCCGAAGAGAAAAAAAAAAACAGAGGCCTGGGCTTCTCGGTGGCGCGTGAAGTGATTTAGCCGAGGGGCCCCTCTCAGGAGGTGAGAGGGCCTGGTTTTTATTTAGGGCCGCGACTCTGTCAGCGCTGCGCGTGCAGGGTGGACAGAACTGCCCCGTCGGGACAGAGACGCATTGCGGGCTCGCCCCCAAAAACCGAACGGCGAGGTCCTCCAGTCAGACCGCGGACGGAGACGCGTCTGGCGTCAATCGCCGCGCACCGTCGAGCTCCCCCCCCCCCCCCCGAAGCCAGGATTAGCCAACACTCAGCCTCAGAGGTCCGTGTGTTTACCGAAGCAAAAGGTGTCATAATAACGGCTGTTGTGCAAAACGCAGGCGCTGCCTCGCCATGGCAATGGCGTTAGCCTGTTAGCGGTTCTCTTTGCAGCAGCTACGAAATGCCGCCGTCGCATACAATCTGCCCGTTTACGCATGGGGGGGGGGGGCTGATCTGTCATCGCTGCTGTGATGAGAAATGTCACTTGTCACCGCTGTACCTGCTGCAGGGGCTTTGTCTTACGACGTTTTATCTTAACAGACATTTCCTGTGACCGTGTTTTTCTCTTCTTCTTTTTTTTGCGACCGTCCCGATAAGGCGGTTTCGAAATCGTAATCGAGCCGAGGGCGCGTCCCGAAAAGCCCAAACGGCCTGGCCGCAGGGCTCGGAGCTTTCCGGCGTCTGGAGACCCAGATCCCAGCTCCCAGATAGGCCGTGACTCAGCGCGTGGGAGCCCTGGGTTGGATCCCCGCCCCCAAGAGATTTTTGGAAACGCGGGCAGGTCAAAGCCTGCAGAACGGCCGCCGTTTTCACTGCGCAAGGGGGATTAAAACGGTTCGTGTTGTTGATAAACGCAAAAACATCCTGAAGGGGCTTCCGCATCACCGCACACGGGCGGAAAAAATGTAAATAAAATAATCGTTTTAAAAAAAGGCTCAGATTTCGTTATAGTCGCTTGTGTTTTCCCCAGATGAAGCGCTACCGCCGTCATGTGACTGCTGCCGTGTGTCACGTCAACTTCTGTGGCATCGCTCCCCCTTTCACGTCCCGAAACATCCATCAGCACTCGTGAAATGCCCTCAGAGATACCCATGGAAAAGGAAACAAGGCCACGGCATGGACACACGATGCAAAATTCGCAATTTCATCGCAGAGAACTTTAGCCGGCAGCATTACATTTGCAAAATCACAAGATGCCAAAGCTGAAAGTAAGTGGAAGCATGATAAGGGGGAGTGGGGGGGGGGGGGGGAATCATCAAGGGTCTTAGCTGGAGCACCCTCATATACTGAACAGCCAACTGTGTGACAAGATTTTTCTATCCACTCAAAGGCTGCAAATTAGCCGCCTAATGAGCACACAAATCGTGTAAATGAAACCAATGAATGCAAACGGGATTTAAAGAGGTCACAGATCCTGGAACACAAGACAACACACAAGTTCCACAGCCGCCTGTCTCCGGCACAAGTGAAGCTCTGTCTAAAGGAGGGAGGGCTTCGGGTTCGGGACCCTCGCCACAGTAACTGGCCTAATTCTGCTCCGGGGTCACTTTGGATGGAGCGCTGCGCCATGAACTTCCCATTCCCCCCTGAAGCTATAAAACAGTTGCCATGGATTTAGGCTGCAAAGAATCAACAAGAATAGGCCAAAGTGGCCTTTTTATAACTAAACTCAGTCAGGAAGTTCCTTCGAGCAGCAGGCATTCGCCAGAAACCTCCTGGATGCAGTTTGAAATGCTGGATAGCACCGTTACTAACAGCATGAAAAAAAGGGCACTGTGGGTAGAAATGGTCCATAAAATAAACGCGGTTCTGAGCAAAAGCCGCGTAAATCAAACCGAGGCCTTCCATTTTAGGCATCGGGTTTCAGGACTTCCTGTTTTCTCTCCTCTCTGAGACAGACTGACAATGCGGTGATCCTGGAGGGCTCCGTGAGCAGCGACGGCCTGCTAGCAGGAGCAATTTATAGAAACCGTAGCGCCCCCCCCCTTTTTTTTTCTCTCTCCCTGATGCAAGGCAACCCACAAGCCGTGGAATTTCCCTTACTTGACCGGAGAGCGAAGACTCTCTTAAAGGCGTACACTCGGAAAGGAAAGTCAGAACGATCGCGATTACGTCGCCGTCAGAAACGTGTGAGAAAAGAATGATTGAGATCGTCGTTTTCCTTCCGCGAACTCGCTTATAATGCGCAGCCCCGATGAAGGCTATGATCTGCGGAATCGCTAGCTGAGATCAAAACAGAAGAACAAGGCCACTGGGGGGGGGGGGGAATGAACTTTCTTAATCCCCTCAATGAGCAGTAGGTGTGCGTCTTCTTTAACAACGCCATTCTGGCGGAGCGTTGCTACGCAACGGTTCCCGTGGCGCCCCTCCCGTTTTCGAGTGCAGCGGTCAAAGCTCTTGACCTGCTCTAAATACCTGTCACATATCCCAGCTACCGCCATTCCTTTCGGCTTGTTTCAAGCTCCCAATTAGTCACAATGACCGAGAGAAACGCTGCAGCTTGTACACACAAGGCTTTTCGAAAGTGCTCGTTGAAGGTTTTACTTCATTCAGTCCACTTTGAACAGTGTGCCTCACTTGGACACATTAAAATGAGAATTAAGTAAAGGATTCCACAAAAAAAAACAAATAAATGAACAGATTTTCTTTGCTCTTGACATGTTTATACATTGCACACGTTTCCGAATGCACATTTATACTATGACTTTGTACTTTGCACATCATCATAGGCTAATGAACCTTATTGTTTCCTTGTGATGTCACAAGACAGCAAAACTAATGATTGGTCTCAGGCGCTAAGCTTTATTTAGCTGCTAAATTAAATCACGGCATTAGCTGTTATCTTTCACTTCCCAATCTGCATTCAAGACGTAAACAAATCGCTGTTTGAGAACCATTCGTTCACCTTCAAGTCGTCTTTAAAAAAAAAAAACAATAAATCAAGCAAAATGTGCAAAAGGGAATGTGAAATTTGACTTCCCCACTTCCCCAGTGAGAACTAAACCTTATATAGAGCACAGACCATCTTTGTCCTCATTTGCCTGCCACAAAATTAGACTGTCTGGGAAAAAAAAAACTGGAAAAGTCCCAGAACTCAAGAAATGTTTTCTTTGAAAACAGAAACTATCCAGAAAAATACCTGGAAAAAGTGATACAGTAGGAAACAAAAATTCACCTCTGGAAAACCACACTTACCTTTTTGAGCCAAGTGAAATGCTTGTAAAAATCAATATCCCCCTCCATGCTGTAGGCCCATTTTCGCCTCAGCTTCCTCCAAAGTCCACGGCGAGTTTTCCTGGCGGAGTGTGGAGCAGCGGAGAGCCGGGTCGCTTCTGCCCCGCGCCGCCGTTCGTGGGGAGCTCCCGTCTGCGTGTGGGGCAGACCCCCGCACCCCCAACCCTCCCGCCCCCCGGCCCTGTCCCCTCGCCCCGCTGACGGAGGGAGGCAACTGTGAAAACCCAGCGACGGAGCGTGTGGCCTGGTCCCGGGCCGGCAGCATCTGGTCCCGCGCGCAAGAGCACAGGGGCTGAGCGACAGGCTCTAATATCAGCCTGCAGCCTGAGAACACAAATCATGCCAGCTGGCCTCTCTCTCTCTCTCTTTATGTCTCTCTCTCTCTCTCTCTCTCTCTCTGTCTCTCTCTGACACACACATACTCTCTCTCTCTTCCTCTCCTCTCCCTCTATCTATCTATATCTCTCTGTCTCTCTCTCTCTCTTCCTCTCCCTCTCTCTATCTATCTATATCTCTCTGTCTCTCTCTCTCACACACACACTCTCTCCCTCTCTCTCTCTCCCTCTGATTCTCCCTCTATCACTCACACACACACACTCTCTCTCTATCTCTCCCTCTCTCTCTCTCTCTCTCTTTCTCACACTCTCTCTCTCTCAAGGAACTGCTCTAATTAACTTAGCTTACGATCGCCAAACTTAACAGCCTTTGAAGTGATTTCTGTGGTGAGGGGAGCAGTAGAAAAAAAGAACATTCTTAGATACTCTCTCTCTCTCTCTCTCTCTCTCTCTCTCTCTCTACAGAAGGATAAAGTGATTTGGGGGGGGGGGTGTGGCAGTGTCCCAGCTCTCAGTTTAAACACTGGCTGGAACTCATTACCCCTGGGCCCTGTTTCCTGTGGAGGCCCAGCCAGACCCCCCCCCTGCGCCCCCCTCCCCCCCTCCACTGAGCCCTCAGAGCCTGGCCATTTGCCTTCCTCAAGGGACTTAAAAAGATGGAAAAGACAGGAAATGCTAATGCTAACACAAATTATTCCATAGCCACAGCGATGGACCCCTATGGGCCAGACAGCTGAAAAACCTCCTGGAGCCACTGTGCTATCGTGTAATGGCTATCTGTTATTTCCGAGCAGGGGTTGGGGGAGGGTTGGGTAGGGAGGTGCGCTCACAAATCTTTGGGAATATTTCCTGTCGGCGGAGATAAGTCTCAAACACCTCTCAGCTCTCTCAGTGCAACTGCCACATTCTCCTGAGGGTAACTCAGCTTCGAGGAGGCGGGACTCTGTAGGCCTCGCTGCTGGGACCGGGGATAGGTGGAGGGAGACCGCATCAGAGGCGTAAAGCAGCCGGTTTAGGGTGGGGTGGGGGTGGGGTGTGATCTGTCGGATGCTTGGTCTCCGCCATAGCAGGAATCAGGCCGACCAAGAAACACCTCAGCTATTGCAAGCTATGAATGAACACTTCTGATGACATCAGTGCAGTAACACTGTAGAAGTTCCCAGGGAGCACCTGTCAATGTCCAATGGATAAAATAAATACATGTTTGACAGGTACTAATGAACCAGTCACCTGAGATAAAGGGGGGTAATATCCACATATGCATAAAATGGGAGAATTTTTTTGCAGCTGTCTTCCAAAGTTAAAAGTCAGCTGCAATAAAGAAATGTTTTTTTTTCGTTCACATTCAAATTTTAATTTTCATGCTCAAATGTCTTTTTTTTTTTTGCAATTTGAATAGTATTTTAATATCGACCCATTATTTGACAGCCCTAGCATGCATGCACACATATATAAACTGCTAGGATCACGCTAGGATTTTTTGTTTTTTTGCAGGCAAATTTGTCCAAAAGGATTTTACTGTAGTTTGTTGGACAAACAATTTAAATTCCAGCCATATTCCAACAGGAAGAATTAGGTTCAAAAGGGCAATCTGTATCTGCGTGCACTCAGTGTGCATGTCCAAATCTTTTCTCAGCAAAAGAAACTGTCATGATCTCGCATCACTATTTGTTCATCGAAACATTTTTTCTACTGAATAAAAAGCAATCACCCCCCCCCCCATGAGAAAAGATGAAACAAGCTCAGGGGAATAAGTGCAATTTCCACAGTTCCCCACGGTGAACGGGCCTGTGTGGATATCGACGGTGCATTGGTGCATGCCCTTTAGCCTGCAGTGCAAAATATTGCATTTTTAAAAAGGAAACAACAAAACAACTTACTGATCATGTCAAGTTCATCTTTTCTGCCAATTCTAGTTCATCAAGTTTTGACAGAGAAACAACGGCCTGTTTACAACAAGCGAAAAATAACATTAGGACTGTGGCAGCTAACCACCAAATCATGTAGTCTATTTCCCTTCGTTTGCAGCGATAGGCTAATTCATGGCAACGAAGCGGGTTGCTGTGGACTTGAAGCTGAATGTCTCATAGGTTTTAGCACATATCCAGATGCACATTATCGTTATCTCCATGTGTGGGCTTCTCCGTGAGGCTTTCATCTGGTTGGAACCGTCGCTTTGCCCCGGAGGGTGACAACGACGATTAGCTGCCGTGTTTTTCATACAAAACCATTTCAAAAAAGCATATTTAAAATACCAAGAGCCATTACTGTGGCAGTAGTCTATAAATATGCTTTTATGTTATTTTATAGCCTTCCAGAATGTTCAGAAAGGATTTAAAATTCACAGATCATTTCTCACAGGCTAACGCAAACTCTGCTGCTACATGACACGCATGCACATGCATGCATGCATGCATGCACAGATACACACGCATGCATGTGCTGTGTGACCCAGTTTGAGCAGTTCCAGTCGCGCTGGAATCTGGCTTCTGTTGCGCTGATCTCAAAGGGAACTGAATGAATCCTCGCTGCTGGCCTCTCAGCTAAACGCAGGAAGGCACCTGTGTCGAATTAAGCGTTTGGTTTCTACTAAACCGGCATATTGGGAGTTGTTTGAACGTTAAATTGAGTAGGGATTCGAGAAGGTTTAAGAAGGCTTTGGTCCCATGTTGATTTTAAGATTAGATTTAAGAGTAGCTCATCATCATCGCCAGTCTTGCCCCTGGATCTCCTTGTTGCAGCCAGATTTCCTTCTTGTCATTAACGTACTTGTCGGGCAAATGGATCTCCACTTAAGAGCTTAAGGTGTTTCTAGTCCGTTCTTTGGTACAGGCCCAAGCTTTCCTCCTGCTGATTAGGACAGCTCTGTGTGGTACATCATGAGGTTCAGTCAGGCCCCGCCCAGCCAGGCCCCGCCCTGCCAGATGGCGCAGGTGTGCTTCAGGGCTCTGTCCTTGGTCTTTCACCGCTTCTGCAAAAAGCCAGACTGAACTGTCCCACGCAAAGTGACGCAGATGGCTGGAGTGTGTACACTGCCTCTCAGACTTGTGGGGACTTTCCACAGTTCAGGGACAGTGCTTGAGAGAGAGCTGGTGTTAAAGTGTGTGTGGTGGAGAAGACACCACTTGCACTGATAAAACTTTGAGGGTACAGGGTCAGTCTTTGTTAATTTCCTTTTTTTCCTAGTTTTCTATTGTCCTGTGTTCGTCTTTGTGCTTTTGTAAAATGCTCTGTGTAAATGAAATTTGCCTGAGCCGAATAAGAAGATACGCTGACAGTCTTGTGTACAAGATCATTTCACACTGTTTCTAACATCTGGGCTTGAGCCCTTTAGCTTGATATAATGCCTATGATGCTGAGCAGTCACTGGGAACAACACCGCAGTCCCACTGATTCTAATTTACAGGTACTGCAGTGAACTGCTCTTAAGGTGTAGCATCATCCATCTGGGGGGGGGGGGGGGGGGGGCAAACTAAGCGAGAAAAAAAAATGCATTTGTGTCCATGAGAGTCAGCCCTGTTCTGATAATCAAAATGTCCTCATAATGTCCTACACATTCAGGTGAATTGACCCCATAAACCATAAAAACCAACACACACACACACACACACACACACCGCTGTCATAACAACCACTCACTGCTTTCGCCGCCTCTGCCTTCGATGCCGGCATCACTTTCCTGTCCCCAGAGACCAGGTCAAGCCCACTTCCTGCAGCACGCTTACACACATCTCCCAGTGACCCCACTTCCCCCTCGTAGCGCCCATTCAGCGGGGGTCTCACGGCCTCGTGAACAGAATCCTACCGTAAAAATCACACGTGCACCCCTCCCAGCTGACCTCTTTAACACCCTGCCTACAGCACACCCACCACAGCCCCATTACCTCCAACCATTTAGCCTCGGTTTTTCAGTCTACCAACCACAGGACGTTCTACAGCAGACACTTGCACGCCATACATAATTATACCCAGTTTATCATGCGTAGCTTCTGTATCTGTCTACGTAACTACAGCTTTACAAGAGACACTGAAGCAAACTATCCGAATTAAACATGTGATTACATGACCTCACCTAGCATTTGATATCTTCATACAACCCAGCATTGCTTTGACCACCAGGCCAGGCCACAGAAGTGAGGTAATCAGAACAACCAAAGTTGACCTACAGAGGGAGTCTTTACCTCCTAATAACACAAGCGTGGTGACTTTTAGTCAGGACAACGTGGGGCTTCACACGACCGAAAATGGGCGGAGCTATGATACGCCATTGAAGACTGTACTGAACCAATCGTTGCGTTCGATTCAGTCTTCAAGGCCTTCTCATTTGTTAGAACACGTCGGTGCCTGACAGCTCGCTACATGCCCGCCCAATAGTGTTTGTGAAACCTCAGCTCAGCCCGACAGCAGTGATGTTTTTTCTCCCCTCCTGAAGACAGCAGCCTTGTCTGTAATTGGGGAGCACGTGTGCTTGACCCTGCACGTGAGGCAGCGGGGCACTTTGGACTCATCCGCATGGCACACAAGACTTCTCATGCACGGAGAGGGGCAGTCCCCTGGGCTCGTGCACGGAGCGGGGCAGTTCCCTGAGCTCGTGCACGGGGCGGGGCAGTCCCCTGAGCTCGTGCACGGAGCGGGGCAGTTCCCTGAGCTCGTGCACGGGGCGGGGCAGTCCCCTGAGCTCGTGCACGGAGAGGGGCAGTCCCCTGGGCTCGTGCACGGAGCGGGGCAGTTCCCTGAGCTCGTGCACGGGGCGGGGCAGTCCCCTGAGCTCGTGCACGGAGCGGGGCAGTCCCCTGAGCTCGTGCACGGGGCGGGGCAGTCCCCTGAGCTCGTGCACGGAGCGGGGCAGTCCCCTGAGCTCGTGCACGTGGCGGGGCAGTCCCCTGAGCTCGTGCACAGAGCGGGACGCTCGCAGTCCCCTGGATTCGGCGCTTGCCCCGTAGCAGGGCCAGGACACGCCTCCTCCCGTCCCTCAGCCCGAGCAGTCAGGGCGCTCGCGGCCCAGCCCTCAAATTTCATCCCGCAGTGAAATTCGGTTACGGTTCTCCGCACGAGCGACGGGGCACCCGGACAAAAGCGTGCGATGACTTGTCGCTTCGAGTCGAGAATACTTTGAAAACCGAGTCCTGGAGGGAAACAGCGGAACTCCTAGACAGCGCCTGCCGATGTGCCTGCCTTGAAAGCTGTCAAAAAACATGTGCGAACACATACGCACGCACACATGCACACACACACACAAAATGCCACAAAAAAAACAAACATGCTAATAAGCAAACTACTTAAGACACTGCATCCTCTCGCAGCTTCTGTGGCCAGAAAGCACGAGTTTCCCTTCCCCGGCACCGCTTCCCCAGCCCTCCTCGTCAACAACAGTAAAGCGTTCCCCGCTAACCAGCAGCACATTTTCCCCTCTGTCGAGTGACGGCAGCCACAAGGAGGACCCTAAACGAAGGGAGGGGGTGCAAGTTGTGGGGATCTTTCTATGACACCCCCCCAACCCCATCCCCCCACCCCCTTTGTTTTGGCAGACTTCAAAGGACTGCGGAGGCGAGCCTGGCGTAGACGCAGTTGCCCTAAGCAGCAGCTGCCCACAGAGGGGGGGGGGCAGCCCTAACTGCATTACAGCTACATGCAGCCGAGGCCCCCCCCCCGCCCCCCCCAGTCAAAGTCACTCAATGAGCCGTTAACCCAGCCCTCCCTAAATCGAGTTTTCTCTCAGCCCCTGCCCGCCCCCCTCCCCCTTCCCACCCGGGACCATGTCTGACTTACCCCTCGCCTCCTGCAGGACGGTTTAGGAGCGCTCCAACCGCGGTCAGAGGGAGACAGCGAAGAGAGGGAGAGAAAGAGAGACAGAAAGAGAAAGGGGGGGGGGGGTAGCAGTGCAGGAAGTTGAGCTCCGCCCCTATTAGAGTCCCAGAACACCGCTCAGACTCGTTTTTTTTTTTTTGTTTTTTACCGCGTCCAACTTTCCCCTCTCAGTAGGTTCCAAAACAAGCTCCGGCATCAGACAAAGCTCCAAGCGCTGGGAACACGTGCATGTCTGTCTGTCTGACGGACTGCAGCTTTCAGTCCTACAGGCTGCCACCAAACGAATGCTCAAAACGTGTACGTATACAGTACTGCGAAGAAAATAAAATCACTCACATATAACTGCATCAGTCAACAAAACCTTCCATGTTGAACTGGTATATGGTTTCCAGATTATAACAGCGATAATCACTTTTTTTTAGACCTTTTAAACATTATGCCACATTATGCCAGAGTTCCCTCCTCTGGGTGATAGAGACTTCCTCAATTCTAGAGGCGACGAAAAAGCAAAAAAGCAAAGGTCAGCTCGTTTTTTTAAAAAAGCGCAACAGGAACCGAAGCCTCCCTTACTTCTCGACACCACTGGTCATGAGGAGACGAGGAACACCCCGCCTTTGTGAGGGAAACAGGAAGCGGGGAAACTTTTGTGAATTAAATACGCGACGAAAATACAGTTCGTACTAGAAAACGGTTGAGCGGAACGACATCACGCTTCTCTCGTCCGAGCCACTTCTGTCAGCCAAGTACACCTCAGAAAACGCTGAAATTCTGTCGTCCGGTTTCTCAGGTGCCCCAACCGGTGCCCGAGTGAAAATGCATGCAGGACCCAGAGCTTCAGAAGGGCCTCGGCCTGTTGCTGTTGCACGTAGCCGCCGCTATCGCATGCGGCTGCTGTTCGGTAGCTAATAAACGCGACGGCATTTGACCTGTAGCGCACCGCTACGTGCGCGTCTGCTGCGTGCTGCACTTTTCTATAAGCAACCTCATTTTATGTGACTTTTACCTGCTCGGGGACTGCAGACCAACACGAGGTTCTCAGCTGAATCCGGCTACCCAACATAAATGCATCACTGAACGCTGCCCTTGTCACATAAGTATAACGGACACACAAACAAACAAATATAAACAAACAGGCTGAGATGGATTTTAGAAAGCACTCACGGAGCCCCTCTCCAGCCAGGCCATCAGGGTCTGCGCGGTCGCCGCGGGGACCTGGCTCCTGAGGGCGTCCCTGTCCTCCGGGCAGACCTGCGCCTCCAGGGCGGCCCGCAGGTCCTCGGCCAGCTGCAGCACCTGGCGGGGGCTGGCGTACCCGGGCGAGCCCAGCTCGAACCCGCCGTTACTCAGCTCGGCCGCGGCCTTGGAGCCTGGAAGAGAGAGAGAGAGAGAGAGAGGGAGAGAGAGAGAGAGGGAGAGGGGAGAGAGTGAGAGAGGGAGAGAGAGAGAGGAGGAGTGAGAGAGAGAGAGAGAGAGGGAGAGAGAGGGGAGAGAGAGAGAGAGTGAGTGAGGGAGAGAGAGTGAGGGGAGAGAGAGAGAGAGTGAGAGGGGGGAGAGAGAGTGTGAGAGGGAGAGAGAGAGAGAGAAAGAGAGAGAGAGCGGAGAGACGTGTCAGGAGCGCGGGTACAAGATCCCCCCCCCCCAGCCGTCCATCTGACCTCGCCAGCACCCCGCCCCTGCTCAACCCCGTCGCGACAAGCAAGCCGTCCACGTGTCCCCAGAACTGGCCGACTCAATATCCGCTCCCTCGGGGCGGTGGGAAACAAACTCGCCCGGTTACACAACAAACACACAAACACACAAACACGCAAACACACAAACACACAAACATGCAAACACACAAACACACAAACACACAAACACACAAACACGCAAACACGCAAACACACATACACACAAACACACATACACACAAACACACAAACACACAAACACACATACACACAAACACACATACACACAAACACACAAACACACAAACACACATACACACAAACACACATACACGCAAACACACAAACACACATACACACAAACACACAAACACACAAACACACATACACACAAACACACATACACGCAAACACACAAACACACAAACACGCAAACACACAAACACACAAACACGCAAACACACAAACATATGGATGCTTTTAAGCCACAGCGAGCCCATGTGGCACTGATATTCACAGCACATTATTTTAACATTCAGCGTCCAAAGTCAATACACATGGTGCCAAGAATGAAAAAGTCTCAACGTTATTATTATATTCAAATTCAAATCATACGTACTGGATTTGCACTGCATGCAAAAAATAAAGTATCAAATTTCTCCCTGTTTCTTAAGCTTTTCCTGATTATTACCTCTAGATTATAAGCCTGTTTAGAACGTTTATGCTAGCATGAGATTATTTATAAAGTGAAAAACTTGTTCAAGAAATTAATTAAGAATTGGTCATTCAGAGGCAAGACAGCAAATGTGGACACCTGCCGATTAGCACTTATTCTCTAACTGGCCTGCGGGGGCCTGGCAGCACTGGGACAGTTCCTTAGGGTCTCTGCCAGGACACCTAACACCAACCAAAAAAAAACGTAATGGCGCTTAAGGTCATGTGACCGCGCCAGCCAATCCGCTTTCAGAAATCACTCAAAGCTGTCACACGCGCAGAACAGTGGTGAGCGGTCACCGGGCTAACACCAGGAAGCGGTGTCACCCTGGTCACCCGCGAGCTCATCCACTCACGTGGACACGCCCCCAGAAGTGCCGGGGGTGCACCTGGGACTGAACCCAGTGTCACATGACCCTGAGGGCTTAAGAACCCAATGTTGTGCTTCGCTGCATTATCGCTGCGGCTGTGACGGTGAGCATCCACGCGAGGCCACGCCCACAGAACTCACACAGGTCATGCCGCTGTGCTCACTGCTACAAGGCCCCCACGGTTTTTTATTAGCGCGTTACACGGACCGATAGCTGCGTGTGCACAGGAGTCATATTTCAGCAAGGGTTTTACGAAGTTAAACCTGATAAACAGCGCGATCAGAGACCTCGCGCTCTTCCGTTACGCTGCCTACCTGCTGACCCCTCCGGAAGTTTTCCCAAGCCTCCGGTGTCAGTGTCTAAAGCAGAATATTAACGTCGCGCTCGGGCGCCCCCCGGGTCACAGCCCTAATTAGCTTCAGTTAGGACACGGATGGGCGACCGGAGCTTATTAAACTTTAACGTTCTCGTTTCCGAGGTCAACTTACAGACTTACAAACACTCTCTGAGAACGGTGTGTCTATCAGGGGATTTCACGGATGTAAAAAAACGCATTTTACATAAGCATAAACTTCCATAAATACACCAGGACGGCAATCGATCTAATGATACACAAAAACAAAAAGCAGCGTGAATTGCTTACCGTTTTTCAGCATTATACAAACATCACGGCAGCAAGTGGAGCCCAATGTTAAAATGCCGCTATTCATCTTGTGCAATCAAAAAAACAAAAACATGGGAAATTACACATGTTTTTTCATTCATCGGTATATATTGAGTGGATGTGCATTTTCTTCTACAATGGTGAATGTAGGTTTTGTTTTTATATAGATCTGATTAAATATGCACTGTTGATTATTCACAAGATTATTCACAAGATTGTTGTGGTTCTAAGATTGCCCATTACATTGCTTAGGAAGGCACTGACAAATAAACGGTCTCAGGCACAAAATTCTACTTCATTTTTCTTAAACTGCAATTGTACTGCACAAATCCATTTGGCAGGCAATTGAACTATAAATGATCGTGCCACGTATAAAATGTACTGCCAAAATATGTTTTTATTGTCGTTAAAATGGGTTTTCTTCATGAGGGGGAAACCTCTGGTCTATTGCAACTGGATATATTGAAAAATACAACTTCAGTCCAGCAGTTAATTCCAGGAGCAACCAGCAGAGGGCGCTTGTTTGACTGCAGATGGGAGTTCCGCTAGAGTGCAGATCCTTCAGTGGTATTTGGACTGAGTCTGTCAGTCCAATTCATCCGGAGGAGTACGCCCATTCTCTCACCACAGGCTGCTCCTATGACATCTCAATCTGTCACTTCACTTAATGGCAACACACAGCATGCTAACAGCTTCCATTCAGTCTCGCGGCCTCCATTCTCACATTTAATCAACATATTTCAAAAGACTAAGACAGATAAGTGATATTTCGGCTAATGCTAGAGCATTTTTACTCTAATGTGATTTTAATGATATTCTATTTGTAGTTCTAATCGAAAGATCATTTTTGAAATGGCTCTAAACGATGTTTACCATAAATATAGGGGTAAATGTTCACGCTACCATCCCATCCGGCTGTTAAAAATAAATATGGCCTCCATGCCTCATTTACTTTTGTCATATGAATTAAATACTTGTGTCACATGACATGACCCGACGGGGGGGGGGGGAGGCAGTGATTGACAGGCAGAGCCCATACGCTGATTCTGAATTCTGTCCTTGCCCTCCTCACGCGGTGCCTCGATCAGCTCAAGTGTTTTATGTAACTCCATTCAGGGCTGACAAACAAATGAACTGTGTCATTTAAATCAAATCATTTCTGTCCAGGGATCTGCTAACAAAGTCTCCACTGTGAAAACAGACTGTAGCTTACAGTACCGCGAATACTAAATGTCTGTGCTTCTTTATTTTGTCTTTTTTTGACGGCAGAGCTTAATTCTGACGTACGCACGACACACATTGCAAATATGACCCCCGTTCATCTGTGTTAACCTTGGACAGCTTGAAGACAGATTTTTAGTGGCTGGAAAGGGCCCCAAAAAGACGCAAGGTTCGTCAGCGTGACCGAAACAGATAAGCATGCAACCGCAATTAAATGATGGATGTGTCTTGCATGCCTTGCATTAAAAACCCTAGTAAGCCCATTTCCATAGCTATCCAGTAAATCTATAAGAGTTGTTTATTTGACTTTGTTGCTGTAAAAACACGATTGTGTGTATTCAGCCAATGAAATTGAGACATGTCAGGATTTTCCCCCAGACCTGCAAATAATGCTGGAAAGCGTTTATCTCGAAAAAGATAAATAAAAAAATTAATTAAATCCACCCACGGCAGGCATCGTCAGCACGAGCGGAGGATTATTGCTTCGGCTCTGAATAAGAAGCGGACGCTGAATTATTCTCTCCGCAATCGTCGGTTGCATCTTATTACGCTGTAAATCGACGCACGGGAAAACAGTCTCCGTCTGATCGACACTTTGCAAAGTCGGAGCACTGACAAGGAAAGCGTTCGAGTGAAACACCCTTCCGATACCCGCAGGAAAGACTGTTGTATTTCAGAACTGCTATTCTACGCCGTTCCTAATCGGCGCATTGGGGCGGATCGTTAGCCTGTCGCTATTAATAGCGTCCTTCCCCGCTTCCTCTCCGGCACGAGGCTTCGCTGCTATTCGATATCCTTCTACGGGTAGATAAACAGCACGGGCCACATTCTGGCGGGACGGTGGGAAAACGGGACGGCGTCCAGGGGAGAGAGGATAGCTCTCCTCCGACATACAGGCCTAAAGCCAATGTAGACTGGACAGGGGGAATTCTAAACAACGTGGCGAAACGTCAGGTTGGAATTTCTGCACGCAATAACTTCACCTGCCTTTTTATAATAGGAGAACCACGACCGCAGAACCAGAAGCGCACTACCAGCACACGAACCCACTGAATTATCCAACGCCTCCTCATTTAAATGTTAATGAGTTTGTAATGGAGACGGTCAGCCTGGAGAAGTGCGGCACGTCGATAGCGCGTCCGCACACGAGCTCTGGCGTTCGACGAGTCCAACAAATTTGTTTTTTTTTTTTACGCTTTCATTTCACGTTGAGGCCGTTTTCATATTGGAAAAATCTTGACGTCGACGTTCGGAAATTTCGTCACGCCACGGACGAGGACACCGACGCGTCCGTTCGTTCGCGTAGCGCCGATAACGGCCGACAGATTCGACAGAAAGGCGCAGTAAGTCATGACTGCACACTGAAGTGTCATTTCTAACAGCGAAGCGCTGTCCCAACGCAAACTTCTTTCTTTTCAGGGGCTTAATGCTGCGGCCACAGCAAGAGGCTCGCGGCCGTACCGGAGAAACGCATTTCGGCGTTTTCGTAACCGCCTCGCGCGCCGCACGCCGTACACGTTCGGTCCTCCGGCGCGTGACCGCTAGCTCATTCTCCGGCCCGTGAATAATAGAAGGAGACCGAGTAGCACCTGGTGACGAGCGGTATGATTTATTGATGGCCCGAATGCTTTAGCGCGCAATTAGCCGTCCGGTTCGGCTCCGCCAGTTCTTCCCCCCTCTCTTTCCCTGGCCCGGAAAAGACACGTCAAGCATTGTCTTTTGCCAGGTGTCAATCCCGTTTCTCAGATCTTACCCAAATGCCTCTCCTTGCTCCATCAAAGGGTAATCTACACAATTCAAATCAAAAGTATTAAGCAACATAGCATTGTTCAGGGGCCTTTCATCTCACCTGATCTAAATATCAAAGGGTACTTGGGGTTCACTAATGAATGACCAACGCTTGGCCCTTTGCGCCCGGTGACTCATTCTGTCTGGTTTCGTATTCTGATCACCCACTTTCTCCAGAATCCGTTCAGTTTGAAAGTTTTCCCATCTGTCTGTTACCCGGCTGGTAATTAGCCATGTACGCACGCAGTTGCACATGAGGACACGAAGAGAGAGCAGGAGAATGAAAGGGGTTCGGAAACCGGCATATTTGCCTCCTCGTTAAAAAAAAAAAACCGTGGCTCTTACCCGCGATGATGTCGTCCATTTGCTCCAGGGCAGCCTCCAGCATGTGGCTCGCGTCGGACGCCATGGCGGCTCTGCGACCTCGCCTCGTCCTCTATTTTACTCTGTCCTGCGTGGGAAAAAAAAGAGAGAAATAAGGAAATCCCTGCGGCCGAAAGCGATAATCAAACCCAGCCAGTCCATCCATCCATCATCTGTACCTGCTTATCCTGGGCAGAGTTACACCCTGGACAGGCCGCCAATCTATCGCAGGGTACACACATACAATTCACTCACACACACACCCATACCTATGGGCAATTTAAAGTATTCAATTAGCCTACCTGCATGTCTTTGGACTGTGGGAGGAACCCGGAGTACCCGGAGGAAACCCACACGGACACGGGGAGAACATGCACAACTCCACACAGAAAGGCCCCAAGCCGAGATTCAAACCCACAACCTCCTTGCTGCTAGGTGACAGTGCTACCCACTGCACCGCCGTGCCGCCCACAAACCCAGCCAGTGCCAAAGCTAAATGGCACTGTCATCACCTGGAGAGGAACTGAGAGTTCAAATGAAATGAGAGTTCAAATGAACTGAGAGTTCAAATGTTTACTACACAGCTACATATGTGTAGTAAACTGGCATCAGTTGGACTGCGACACGTGTAAATGTCTGATTCGGGGACTGTGGGGGCCACACACTTCAGGACTTGTTTGTTATTCCTATGTTTAGGGGATCTTTTTCCAACACCCCCCCACCCACCCACCCACCCCAACCCAACCCAACCCAACCCAACCCATACTTCACTTGGAGGGCTTCATCTGACATCTGTATATATGGGGGCACAAGCAGGGTTCATGACTACGATCGAGTCCTTACATTTCAAGCAAAGTGCACCCAAGTCTGCAATCAGGAACTCTCAGTACGCTCAAATGTTCTGCAGTACCCCCTTACGTCACTGCTCGCCATTCGCGAGCACCAAACTGAGCACGGCATAACCGCGACCGGGCCCGGCCCCGATAGGACCCGAGAGTCAATGGCGTGACTTACACGGCCTAATTTTACCCCCCCCCCCGCCCCTGAGCCCAACGGGTCCATTCATGGCTGCTCACATACCCTCTGTTTAACAGCTGAATTAAGCATTAACAAAGGCAACAGTAACATTATATCCACTGCAGCCGTAGTAGCTGTTGTGAATTGATGCCTTCAGTTGAACACTATAAATGAGATAAGCACCCCGTGGTACGGGGGCAGCTATAGACTGCGTGGCTAATACAAGGAGGACTCCTCCACACGTTGTTGAGAAAGACCATTTTTGAGACTGGACAAAGGATCCCCATCGACTACGACGACGAATCGTGCTACAATGCGCTTCCCTGTGCTACGGGGGACGGAGTGTAGCACAGTGGGTAAGGAACTGCGCTTGTAACCGAAAGGTCGCAGGTTCGATTCCCGGGTAAGGACACTGCCGTTGTACCCTTGAGCAAGGTACTTAACCTGCATTGCTTCAGTATATATCCAACTGTATAAATTTATACAATGTAAAATGCTATGTAAAAAGCTGTGTAAGTCGCTCTGGATAAGAGCGTCTGCTAAATGCCTGTAATGTAATGTAATGTAATGCGGAGAGAATCCGAAAAGATTAACTGGACGCTAAAACAATCCAACGGAATTTCATCTGAATGGGCAGTTCCGTGTTCCGTTAACCTCAGTAAATCCGTTCGCCGTTTGAACGTGGGCTACTTCCCGAGCGTGTGTGAAATTGACACATTTCGCCATTCAAAACTCGCTAAACCCGTTAACGGCGAAGCCTCCTCCCGGCCCTGTCCTCGTTTCATGCCGGCTCTTTCCGGAAGGGGCCGCGTTGCTCGGGCTCCTCGAGCGTTAGCCGCACCTCGCGCAGGCCGGGCCCCGTGAGGCCCTGAAACGTGACGGATAAACGAGACGGCACAAAGGAGCGCGTTCAGGCCCCAGAGCCCACGCCCCCCCCCCGCAAACACGCGCGCTCCTGCGACACTCCGCACACAGAAATACGCTTATCTCAGACAGGCCGCCGAGAGACAGAGGGGGGGAGGGGGGAGTGAGAGAGAGAGAGAGGGGGGAGGGAGAGAGAGAGAGGAAGAGAGAGAGAGAGGGGGAAGGAGAGGGCGAGGGGGAGAGGGAGAGGGAGAGGGGAAGAGAGAGAGTAGAGAGAGAGGGAGAGTGGGGAGGGAGAGAGAAAGACAGAGAGCAGGGCGATTAAATCTGTTTGAGGAGGAATAACATTAACCAGCAGCGCTCGCACAATGTCACCGTCATCCGATTTCGCCCAGCTTCCTGCCAGACGGACGGCCCGCTCTTACAGCCGCCCGCAAACAAAAATAATAATAAAGAAACGTTCCAGTGGTCAGCTCTTCGCCCAGCTTCATTTTCTGGTTCAGACACCTGTCTCTGTCCCTTTTTCTCGACCCGTCCACCGACGCGGCCTAAGAAGTCAGGCGCGATCAAAGCGTGTTGGCCGTTACAGAAAAGCCGCACATCAGCGCGCAGAGAGGAGGACGCGGAAAGCCGCAGATCCGCAACGACGCGCTGTGCCTTCGCGGCAGCCCTGCGCCTAACTCCGAGTGCCACAGACCGCATCAGCGCCGCACTCCGCAAATCGTTGCCGAGGGCGCGCGACGGCGATCCATGGCCCAGCTGCCGACGGCGCATTTTCTGCGTTGTGGGAGGAAAAAAACTCTCGAGCGCTCGAAGCCAAAATATTCCACTACCTACTCAAGCAACTTATTTGTACTACAAACATTCTCTGCACAAACTGGTTTGGATTCAAGGGGTTTTGTATGAGAGTGAAACATGCACAGGCTACAATTTATCAAAATCCTTCCAGGGTCTATTTTGCCTCTTAAGTGAACACTCAATCAAGTCCTTAATAAATGTCAGCTACCCCATGGCTTTACAAAAAAAAAAAAACAAACACATCAGTCTGTGAGGCAGCGACAGTTAATCATTTGCATTCTTGGCATTTTTTTGGTTTTCTCATTACATGTGAGGGAACACAAGTGAGCGAGGAATCCTCTACTATCTAACCTCAGCTTCTTTAAACCGACTTCCGTCATAAATCCTCTGGGATTACTCATTACTTATACAAAAAAGGAACAAAGTATCCAAACTTACACTCCACCCGTGCCTCTGCAGAATCCCCGATTCCCACTCATCTCCGGTTCCTCTCGCACCGTCCCGGTTTCCCCCCCTCAGTCAATCTGAGGCCGGCCGCGACTGAGGGCGCGGAGAATCTCCAGGCTACTCCGCCCCCCCCCACCGCCGCTATCTGTAAAATGATTAGTGACATCACGGATGTCACATGCCGGACGGCGCTGCGAGCGCATCGCTGGGCTTCTGCGTATCGTCAACTCGGGGAAACCTTGATAAGCCCTGAGAACGGAGGAGATTCTAAACGTGGGAGGCTTGGGCAACGCGAAGACGCGCGAACCGCTCGTTCGTGCAGAAAGCAAGGGCCTCTTCCGCAGCGCTGCGCGATTAATCGCGAAGAACAAAACCGCCATTTACAGTAGCCCCTTGTAAAGCACGGCTAAAAAAAAAAAAAAAAAAAAAAAAGGTATGTTCCAGAATATTTTCCAGGGAAGTGTTTCCACTTTGAACGGCACTTGCGTGCCAAATATCAAAGAAGCCCCTTAGCACGCACGCTGGAAGCATAGTTTACTAGCCAGGGCTCCCATCGCAAGCCCTGTAAACGCTTATTAAATTAAAAATGTGCTCTCCGAGGAGCCAGCGTTGCACATTTACGGCTAATTTCACTTTTACACCAAAGAACCCCTGCTGTGGACGTCTGCAACACAGAACACACCGGCTTCCCTTTCCTGCTGGCAGCACAGTTGAAACCTGTGTGTATTTCCACCCATATAAATGAGGCATAGATCAAACAGCGGCTATTTTTTAATGTATTAATTCTGTGTCGTAGCAGGGGTGTGAGCAGCAATACAACCACGGCGAGGCAGTGCAGCTAATAATCCCAAAGGGCCTGGAACTAGCACGGTGATTTCATGTCTGAATGCACCCATTGAGATCATAAGTAAGAATCCTCGGCCCCATAACTCACGTAAGAATTTGCGCCGTTTCATATTTTAAACGCTTGACTCCTGTCAGCCCTCGTTGCACACCAGTTTTCTGCCCTAGATAGGTCATTACCAAACACTCAACACTACATGCAAATCGAAGAAAGGAGGAAGGCGGCAACGCCTTGAACAACTGTTACTTACTTACTTAATCCTCTTCCTTCCCCGTGGAACATGAGGCTGCGACTATCTGCTTCCATCTGGTCCCATCCCGTGCAGCATGCTGTGCTTCGCCCCAAACAACTATTAGACTGAAGTATTTTAAGTATGAAACGCACAGTGGTTTCTGTGGAAAAAGTCACTTCACGGTCTGTGGTGACGAGCGCAAAGTACGGTTGTAGATCGCTCGGACCCCTCTGAAAACTGGTCTATTGACGGGTGCAAGGAGAGAACAAACACTCCCAAGGTCTTCGTGCACCAAGATGGCCGCTTTCCATAATGGTTAACCACCCAAAAACACTCAAAAACAGCACAATGCTGGCAAAGCAAAGTCCGCCTAAGAAAGTGACCCACGCTGTTTACAGACGGGGGTCAGTCACCCACAGTTCGCTTAGTCATCCTCGCAGAGAAACACACTGAGCCACAGAGGCAGTGTTAGCTGCCCCGGACAGCATACTGTCGCTGCCGCACAGTCCTTCTCCAGCAACCCGGTCTTCAGAGCCTCCACGATGACCTCGGTTTGTTTACGCTTTTCAAACGGCTTCACGTGCAGGGGAAGGCACTCGAACGCAATGCCCGTGTCCCGAATTTGTACATTCATTACCCCGGCCAAGTGTCCGCTTCAACAACAAAGCCCCTGTCAACAGCTATCAAATTTCGCTTCGGATACACAGCGAGCGAACCGCAGCACTTCTGAGGGAGATGAGTGCCTGCCATAAATCTTACTTTTTGTACCTCACTAAGCCTAATATTGGTGCCATGCATTTCATGTGACAACACTGTGTTCTGCCAGAGGGCATATCCGTAGCTGCCGGTAACATAACATTACTGGGCTGGTGATGTTCAGTCATGATGAACACTGCAAAAATCAAAGAATAAGTCCATCTTAACAAGTATTTCAGTCTTGTATTTAGACTTAAAATCTTGTTTCTATAACCTTTTTTTTTTTGCTAAATGAGACAAACAGATTGCCAGTTTTAACTCCAAGATTTGTCAGTGGGGCAAGACAATTTCACTTGCCAAGAAAACAGTAACTTAAAACAAGCTAATATTTTCTACTTGAGGGAAAGCCTCATTAGAAGACTAAGGCACTTGTTAAACAGACTTTGCGCAGTGTACTGAACCTCAGTAGGCCGTGGGTGAGCATAATGGGCAAAAGGTTACGATCACCTCACAGCAAGCCGACAGGAAGAATACTTGGAACAACCCCCCAGAGAAAGCGGTGTAGCTTTCTTACTATTCCACTCCCTCTTGCATTGATATTATTAACATATACATAGTACATAACGCAGGCTAATTAGTATACTTGCAAAGCGAACACAACAAGGCTAATTAGTATACTAGCAAAGCCAACACAACACAGGCTAATAAGTATACTAGAAAAACCAACACAACACAGGCTAATTAGTGTGCTAGCAAAGCCAACACAACACAGGCTAATTAGTGTACTTTCAAAGCCAGCACAACAGAGGCTAATAGTGTACTTGTCCACTAGCAAAGCCCACACAATAGCTGAGTTAGCAGGACCAGATATTTCAATGCAATCGAGGCCAAGATAAATGCATGGGAAAAAAACAGTTTTTACTTGATATGTTTTATGATTAAAATCTGTTTTCATTCTCTGAAGCGAAAAAGGCTGCTTCACATCCTTAATTTCACAACAGGGCTTGCACTCAAAAAGCTCGTCAGAGTAGAAGTGCTCATGTAGAATCAGTCTGACCTTTTGGTTCATAATAGACAGGCTTAGTTCTATGAACAGGGAAATCCCAGTCCAAAACCAGGACTCCTTATTTTAGATGCTTTCTGAATACACACTTGATGTCTTCGTATCTCCCAATATCCAGATAAACACTTATCTGGATACAAGGAGTAATAGTCTAAGTCTGACTGTGTAGACAGGGCGACAGATGAGATGTTGAGGCAGTTTGATTCATCTTCAAAGACACACGTGCAGCTCATTTGCCCAGGACTCCAGTCATTCACTGATCCCAGGGGTTCCAGCAATACAGCTAACCTGCAGAGATAATTCTATCAAGTAAATGCAAAGGGAGAAACAGAACCTTGAAACCAGAAAAGCTGTGCGGTCTCAACGTATTTGTATTGCCATTGTGCAGTGCGTCCTTGAAAAAGTGCCCAGTATCTTTAAAATAAAAACAGATATTGTGGATAAAAGTAAAATAGCAATCCAAATCTTTTTTTGACTTTCACGCTGTGCTGTATAATGTGGTGTGTCCGGGTGCCACTTCAAAGTGGCGTTTTCTGGGGCCATCTGGCTTTACACATCTTTTCCCATGACACAACTTGGAAGAAACTCCTAATTACGAGCGACCAGAGGAGGGGGGAGAATTCACTTTGATCTGTCTGTGTGGAGAATAATCTCTTTACATCACCATAGCATGCTCAGCGTTCAGCGTGGCTTTAAGTTTGTCCCGTGGTTCTGGAACAGGAAATTCCTACACTTACGTGCGGTGGGCCAAACACACAGTTTGGGTGCGAGTTTAATGTTGCTCCCAATTTAACCCTCGGCTGTCTGGATTAATAAACAGAACTACGGGAGCCAGGTTTAAACCGCGGAGGCTTTTCAGAACTCGACTAGACGGGTTCTGCCAGATCCGTTCCCATTTGTACGCTCATGCTTCAACCGCAGGCATTCTAGAGATATGTTATTGTTTTTTTCTCTTGCCTTTATAAGGTTCAGTTTTCACCCTGATATTCTCTACTTTCCCCACTTAATGAAAATAAGTCCGTAAAGATCACGTACGAGTTCCCAGCCGTATCTGATACCGGAATCATCGATCGCATCCCTCGGCTCCGCGCGTATTATTTTTGCTTCGCTTGGCTGTCAAAGCGGTTTAAATTTGAATAGCATGAGCTTCTCATGCAAGCACGAGGGAGCATCGCGCGCTTTGGATAACATTCTGAACACGCATAGCATTTCAGGATCTGAAACACTCTGTTTCATTCTGATCCAAGTATTGACTCCTAACCTTTGAACAAGCATGGTCTCCCTAATAATTATGAGTAGACGTCCAAATGAGGTTCTATCAAATAGCTAAAATTAGAGATGACAACCCGTGCTGTAGCATACTTGTCAATTTTCCCACTTCACCTAAAGTCAACAATAAGTTACACATTCGTTTGTTTTTTTTTTTTTTTTTGGATATGTCGTCACTGTAAATTGTTGTCACCGCTGTCTTCCCAGGTCGCCCTTGCAAAACAGGTCAATATCTCTGCTAAACATCCCTGATTATACAAAGTCGTAATAGATAAATATAGTAAATATAGTAGGCCTATAGTAAATATTTAACTACAGGTTTCCAAATAGCATTTGTGTACAGGATACACAATTTTCTCAGTAAATTATTAGGAGTTGTAGGAATAGTACACTAAAATGTTAGGCATTTCTGGTCCAATACTAGAACTGACCTGATGCCATCATATAGTAGGCTACTTATATACCCCCAATACAAACAGTATCTCCAGCCGTGAAATATATTGAACCCTTTCTTTCATTTTGTTTCATTCACTCAAATTAAATGAAGACCCGACAAGATAGGCTAATTTGTATCATGGACTCGAAACACTGTTAAAGCATCGTCAGTGTTTTAAAGGATACCTCACATTTACGGATGAAAAAACAATGGGAAGCTTTAGTTGCAGTAATGATCCAAGGACATGAGTTAACTGCCATTTATCAAAAAAAGAACCCCTTTTAATACAGGACCCATTAACAATTAACCAAACTCCCACAGCCACCTGCAAATTAATCATGTGGAAATCCACCTGTAACCTTGAGTTTATATTTCTTTTGTCAAGCCTGTTTCAACTTCTCAAACGTGTCAGCGCACCATCGTTAGATATCCAGAATATCAGCATCAAGCGGCCGTGCGTAATCGCTCTGGACATTAAGTGACACCGTCGCATTTGCATCAGCAATCAAGCCGAATCAAGTTTAACACCGTGCCCAGCAAGCATGAGATCGCGTTACCGAAGTAACGCTCCTTGGAGCAGTCTTTACCACCGTTAACACTATGTGACTTAAAAGCCTTCCGTCCAAAAAGAACATAAGCCCGGATGTGTCATTATGAATACGGCTGATTTTGAAGGCGTACGCTGACTACGGGTTTTCTACATGTATATTTATCGATATGGGGTACAAACTATGAAAGCGTTTAAATTATAGGATGTCTGTCTCCTCTTCACGGGACGCTTCCATTTTTGAATGCTTGAAGGAACTTAACTACTTTCCTCCAGTGCACCAGCACCAGTTTGCAAATGCCATTGCTTTTGTTTGTGCCTTCTCAAATCGCAGGGCTCCATTAGTTTGGTAAAAACCTCCTCACAGGTTTTTGTTGTGGCCTGATGGTCTGTGTTCTTTCCTCACGTGGCAGCAGTCGGTATCTACATGAAACCCGCGCATCCACGACGCAACAGACTAATAAAAGCGGCGCGTCAACACAGCTTAATGTCGACACAAAGACATGACACCGGCAGCCAGACAGCCCATTCAGAGCATTCAGCCGGAAATCCCCTCCAGCACATGTAAACAGGATAGTGTAAAGCTGCAACAAAGGAGAAAGACTTGCTTCACAACCTCTGACCTGCTCTTCACGAGAGTACGAAAGCTAGCAATCATACAAACACAAACATATATTACACTGAGTAACAGACATAAAGACAGCTTGGACGTCCCCTCATTTAGGTATAAACCTAGCCTGGGCTGAGTGCTCCCACATGGATGCACAGACACAGAGCACGTCTCCCGTCTGTGCTGAGAGTGCTCTATGGCCAGACGGTTCTGGGGAATCATAGTTGTCTCCTTCTCCCGAAACAGGTTTGAGGCCAAGGTCCTCCCTGACTGCAGACAGTGTCTGCGATGGCCCACCCGGAGGTTGCAAGACCATCACGCTCCAGCATCAGTGGAGGATCATCGACAGCATGGAGGAGGTCCCGTGGGAGGCAAAGAACATCAAGGTCTGCCTTGGTGTCTTTTTGCTGTAATAGATATGTGGTACTCAACTTTGATTATGACTTCTGATTTCACAACTCTCGGGTTAAAAAAGACACATAAGACAGCCTTTGTACCCTGATGGTGTATCGCTTTCTATAAAACATGTTTAAAGGTTTAATTTATATACAAGGCAATGTCTAACTTTTTCTCATGGTAAGTTCTCTCCAGGAATTGTAATCAAATTTCATGCTGAAAATTTTTAATTTAGGGTGTTTTTACTGCTGTTAAGCTCAGAAAAGAGTTTTGTTGACCCTCTGGACAACATAAAGGTTAACCCATTAAACCCACTTAAAACCCAGAGATATAAGTAAAAATCCCCACATCTTAAATAAACCCTATTATCTCCAAAGCTATATACAGTACATACATGGTTCAAAGCTTGAAATAAAGAGCACATTTGTACTGTAAGAAACCCCTCAGGTACACGCAACAGCACAACGAGTACACCAACTATAAGAAACTAAACTTTCAGCAAAAGCCATGATGGGAAGATCATAGAGAGGGTCGATTTTTTCCAGATAGTAGTTTTCTTTCAAGGTCCATATAGAAATGGTTTTGTCGAGAACAGAGTGGAAGAACTTGACCTCCTGCACAGAGACCCATCCAACACCTCTGGATCAACTGGATTTTTTGGATTGGATTTGGATCAATAGGAAAGCACATTGCGAGGCAGGTCTAATTGGCCAATCAGTGCCCGACCTCACTAATGCTCATCTGGCTGAATGGAAGCAAATCCCTGCAGCAATGCTCCAACATCGAGTGTAACGCCTTCCCAGAAGAGTGGATGTTTTACAGCAGCAAAGGGTGCAGCACTCCATATTAATGCCCATAATTTTGGATGAGATGGTGGATGTCAGGTGTTCACATACATTTGGCCATGTAGTGCAATTTACTTGGCACAGGAATGTCTCATTTAGATCATTTTTTTCACTGTTTGACATTTTTCATGTTTGAAATTCTATTTACATACATAGAAATACTCGTTTTCAAGTGCTCCTGAAAACACTTTCAGCTGAATGGAAAGAATGCATAATGAAAAGATGACTTTACCAAGCCTATGGACAAAGAGTGGACTGACCAAATCCCCCTCTGGGGGGATAAGCAATCAATGTCAATACCATCACTGCAGTATTAGCAGTTGTTTGACTTGTTGCAGAGAGTTATTGGATTATAAAATACCATAATCGTTAACCTGGGGTGTCAATTTCAGGAAGGGGACTGACATGCCATTTCTTTTGCTGTCTCTATTGGTTTTATCGGTCAAGATGGGTTTTTTTGCATCAAAGTGCAAAGAGTCTAAGGTTTACAGTGGCACAGTACACCTGTTATAGCCTTCCACCATGAATCAATGACAGATAAAAGCAATAGCTTAAGACTATGTTAATTCTTAATTCTTGCGGGCATCTGATTTCACAGCCATTGGGCTTTAAGCACTTCATGTTGTTAAGTGAGGCCCTACCCTGTTGTGTCTTGTGTATGTGGTTTGAATTTTACAAGAGGGGTTCTAATGTTTGAACTCGTAGAAAACCAATAAGAGCCAAAAGAGGAAAAAGGAACACGGGACCGTAAGCACCCGCGCTGGGAAAGGAGCTCGATCGGATTTCGCGACGTCGCTCACGCGGCTCGAACGATGATGTCACGAATGGCCCCGCCCCATTGTTACGGACCTGGCAGGAGACCTGCGTCGGTGACAGCGGAGGAGCTCCTGTCTCACTGTGTCATTAGAGACAAACCTGCGGCAGACAACTCACTTCTCTCTCAGCCTTCTCGGGGCTGCGGCTCGTCATCAGAACCCCCCCAGGCCTGGTTATGTTTTTGATTAAGAAACACTAAAATCTAAATCTTGCCCCAGACTCATTCGCAAGTAACACACCCAGTGTATATTGCATTGTAAACTCTGGACATTGCTGCTGGCACAAGGCTTGTAATATAATGTTGTTCTGCTCAAGTCACTCCTTGTGGGAGGCACATGCTGTACGTTCCAGAGGCCAGGACACTGGCAGCATGGATTAAAAGAGGGACGTTGTTGTGCCCAGGAGCTTGAAACTTTACATTATGCATTCCAGTAAAAATCCCCATCAAAAAAGGTTGATGAACAGCATAAAAACTCTACTTTGTAAGATGTAAAATTGTCAGCAATGTGAAGCTAATCTCCTTTGATAACAACACTAATGATAATGAGGTTCCCCGCCTCCTGCCCCCCCCCCCCCCACCCCAGGTGAGGCCAGCTGTTTGGGCACGGGTGCCAGTGTCCCGCCCGCTCACCTGCCCCGATGTGAACTGGCAGCCGTGACACATGGGGGCGGGGGGGGGGGGGGGGGTGCGGGGGGAGGCACACACCCTGCGGGCGCACGCCAAATATCAGGCGGGGGAAGAGAGCGCGGCGAAGCGCGTCTCATGCGCCGGAGCAAATGTCAGAAGACATCTCCGGACAGCCGAGCGGAGGGGAGAGCCCGCGCCCGTCGAATCGTGCTCCTCCTCCCCCGCGCCCCCTCGCCTCCTCCCCACATCAATGCCGTGCGCCCCAGTTCCTTCTTATGTGCGCCGTGTCAGCCGGGGATGAGTCACCTCACACATGAACTCTGGGTTTGATTTTTTTTTTTAAACCTTCTCCAGGAGTTAGTGCCTAACTGTGGCAGTAAATTAACATGGGACATCAGGCAGCGCAATATATGCAGCAGAGTGGCATCATCAATGCTCCATAATGGTGCAATCTATCCCCCATTACAACGTCATCTATCCCCATAATGGTATCATCTATCCCCTACATTGGAGTCATCTATCCCCCAGATCTATATAATCACGGGAACGCAGGCTGAGAAGTAGTAATATATATTTTAAATATTTTTTTAAAATGCATAGCGAATAGTGGTATGTCCATTATTGCACGTGCATGAGTGCGTGTGTGTGCGAACGTGCATGCGTGTGCATGCATTCACATGTATGTGTGCGTGTGCATGTGCATGTTTATGCACGCATGCATGTTTGTGTGTGCGCTCATTGTCCAGCAAATCATCCCCTAGTAAAAAAAAAACAAGGAAAAAACCAAGGTAGTGTGCATGAAACAAATTAATTTCTTAGTTTAATCTACTTGCGCACAAGGCCCGCACAAATTCTGACCAGCTTTTACTTTTATTTTCTATTATTATTATTATTATCAATTTTATTTTTATGCTTCCATGAGAACTTTTCCTAGTTGAGGGCTTCAGGAGATTGCTCTTCACAAAGGGATGTTTTTATGTTTTATGAGATGAGATGAACAGCACTTTGCACAGACACCCAGTTTCCCTTCAGAGTGACCTGACCAGACCCTCACTGATTTTCACTGACTTCACTGCCTTTGTTATGCCTGTAATCGAAATGCCACGGGTTAAGGTAACGATCTCCGCTCGGACAGTAACAGTCAACGACAGAGGCGGTTGCCAGGAAAGGGGGTTCAAAGCAGCGTGGGGGGAAAAAAACCAGCTGGTTGGGAACCACGAAGGGTTCGGCCCTGCAGTGACAATGAGAGGTTGTCTGGCTTCAGAGCTGTATAGGTTCAGACGGTACAATCTCAACGTTAGCCTCTGCAGAACAGCAAGCCTGAGAAAGACAGCTGAAATATAAAACAGCAGCTTCTGGAGGCGGGTCATCTAACAATCGCCATATCTGTTTATAAATCTGGCCGGGATCCTGGGATATTATGTCATCTTGAAGACGCACAATTGTATACTGTTTGCCATGAGACCAGAGGACACTGGAAGGCTGGGCTGAGGACAAATAATGGGCTTTATCCTTTTGGCCGAGCACATGATATTCAGCACCACGCCACTTACCCGACGCGGTCGAGGAACAAGCGAAATTTGTTTCACTTTTGTAGTTGAACGCGCAAAGATCAGTTAAATCCAGAGGTGTCAGACTCCAGCCCTCTAGGGCCTGCTAATTTTTCGCTGTGTTGACTCCTTTAAGTAACCGATTGACTCGAGATCCCGCAAACCTCGTTTCCCAGCCTAACTTAGCTGCTCGCTGAAGGGAAACCACAAAAATCCGCAGACCCTGCAGCCCTCCGAGACTTGAGTTTGACACCCCTGGTTTAATGGGCGCTTCCAAACTACAGCAGAGTGCCAAAGGCTTATTTTTTTCGTGAACGCCCAATGCAGCGGTAAGAAAGTGAAAAAGCAGCAAAATATCAAACATTCAAAGCATTTCTTGGTCTCAATTCCAATAACAGACAGCTAATGAGAAAAAACACTGCTTGGATATTTTCCACAAGCACAAACATTTTTTGGAGCATATGCATTTAATTTTAATTAGCACGACACTTTAAACTCGCTCCCACACAAACTTCCTCCTCATTCTGACACATTTTATTAGCCAGACGACTCAGCTGAGTCTGTGTAGCTTTTGGAGGGAATCCTTCTGAGTTGACAGAATGATATTAACATACGTTTCTTTGAGGGTTTCACTCGTCTGCCCTCATACTTTGATCATATTAATAGAAGGCTGGGATCTATAATTTAGTTATTGAATCATTGACTTACCACATGCCTTGGGATGATGCAAACCCCCTTTTCATTGGTGTAGGAGTCCAAGGTTTGGAGAGATTACCTGAAACGACGGCAATACATTTTTTAAAGAGTACACCTTGTTTAGATGTATGCGACCATACCATTATATTTGTTATACATGCTATATATATAAATGAAGAGATCTCAGTGGTGTTCTCACTCTTTCACTCTCTCTCTCGCTGTATGTTTATGTATGCATGTATTTCTAAATTATGTAAATTATGTGTACAAGGCAGAAGGACACCATTGCATCTAATTTACTAGTTACAGTCAATCATACCTGACCAAAACATCAATTAGGTAAATCGTTACATGGGACATCAGGCAGATCACACACAACCTCCAGCGTGCCGTCGTTTTTAATCACTTCCGTTCTGTTTGAGGTACCGGCCGCAGCCGTGTACGATGGGAGCCCTGATATTCTGAAATTAGCGTGTCATTTGCGGCTAGATCCACTGGCCCCTGCCGTTAGTCTCGTGGGCTGGTAATGACAGTCTGCAATTTAACGCACAACACAGAGGCGGGCATCCTCTATCATTCTCATCAACTGGCTAGCCCAACTCCCTGATAAAACCCTCTCCATCTCAACGTATGATAAACAAGCCTATTCTGTCGTGTATTTATGGATTATTTTTAACTGGCTTCATTAAATACGAATCAGACCTACTTCCTAATCGCATTTTGTTCCATACTTAAAATGAGAACTTCCTTAATTAAAAAAACGCGACTGATGTACGGTTTGTTTTATTATATCTGTTAATATGGAAGACACCTCAAAACATATTTCAATAAATTAAAATCACTGACTGAATTCTAGCCTCCACTGAGAGCTACGGCAATGGCTCTTTAGCTGTGTGAATAAGAATAAAGGTGCAGCCAAATTCTTCGTGAGGTACCAGTGTATTCAGTCAGGTGCAATCGTATCAACTCTCCTGTAAGCAACCACCTGTTCGCCATGCAAATCACGCGGAATTCACTGTTTTACGCAACGGCCAAAGCAGGTATCGAAATAATTCTTCTTCCTATACCGAAAGCGTCCCATAATGTAGCCTACTTCAATACGAATAGACATTATAATTGCATTTTTTTAAAACCAAAGATAACATAACAACATAGCAAGTACGTTATGTGTGCATAGCCTGTGGATCTACAAGTTTTCAAAGTCGTGGAGTGCAGTTTTACTTTAGGATTCGTAAGATAAAATGCACAGACCTTCAATCAGCCAAAGATCAAAACAAAGTAAAATAAAGTTAATAATATAGCGGTCATTACGGAATAAAACGTCTACAAAACATGTCATGCTACATATGATGATATTAAATCAAGCTGCAAATTCTCGCCTACCTTTTATTCTTTTTAAAAATCCACTTTATTCCACTTGTGCAAATCCCATTCGGTTGCTAAAAAGACGACAGTGGTTCTCTGCTGGTCGCAGACGTTCTGTTAGCGCACTCCCTTTGCCTCCCTCCCTCAGCGCTCGGACACTACGCGCAGGCTGCGGGTCGTTGTGAGCTACTGTCGCCATAGTTCAATAGTTAAGTCTTTCAACCAATCACCTGTCATGTGATTCCTGAGGCGTGCCATGGCCGGAGAGCAGTACAATGCGTGCGCCTCCCGAAATGGAGCCGCGTAGCATTTGTGTGGTCTAGGACCAAAGCCGTTAGGACTAAAGTCGTTTCCATTGTTGGAATTGGCTACTGTACTAAGAGCTGTTTCAAACTCTTGGAACAGGGTTGACTTTTAAAATAAATACCAGAGTCAAATTTTCAAATGTATTTGTTGTCTAGACAATGCAAATATTTGTGTACAGTTTTATGTAATAGCCTATACCATTTTAAATTCTGGATTTCTGGATATAAAATATTTTTACACGAATTGATTAAAGTATATTATAGCCTAAAGTTAACTCTATGTTTCGTTATTTAATTTATGTACGTACAATCCAGATTTTATGACAAGCAAAATTCAGATTGTGCGCATGTGTATGAGATCTTAAATACCTCAGTTTTGCTAGAAAGAAACGGTCGTTTGTATCTGTTCTATGTATATACATAAATATATTAATGTAAACTTCGGAATAGAAACCCAACTGTTCGAATATAGAAATGAACAGGTATTATTTTTACCCACATTCAGTAAAATTGAATGTAATGAGATAGCAGAATGATGATGAAAGAATTGCAGAATTTATACATTTACATAACTTTGCCATTCAGCTGAACACGAGGTTCATATTTACATTTTATGGGATTTTTGTAGGCTTTACATAAAACTCGCTAATCTATACATCTACATTCTGTAAATTATGAATTTGTGCTCTTGATCGAAGAAAGGTAGTGGGGACCTCCGGTGGTCCTTTACGCAATTGCAACCGACCGAGCAGGCCGTCTTCACTGAATTTGCCTGTGGGAAAGGCCGGGTTGGTTTTACGACGTTGTACTTGTGTCACTGTCACTATGCAGTATTTGCCTTGCACAGATGGGCAGCGTGATATGCTTTGTGTTGGGCAGACAGGTAGACGGCTTGTCGACATTATGGTTTGCGTTTTATAGGTGGGCTTCACCAAATTCACTCCTGGCCTAACCTCATCAATACCCATGCGGTGCCTGGGTGAAGTGGGACCAAATCTGTGGTGAGTGTTTACTTTACTAATGATAGACACTTATCTTCTCCTGCAGTCTGTGGCCAACATGGATCCACCGCCATTCCAAAAATGTCAATAGAATATCCTAAACTGGAAATACTGTGCTTGAGAACATGGAGAATTTTTTTCGGAGAAAAAAAAAAACCTTAGCAAAAACACTTGACAGAAGAAAACATTTAAAAAGGTCAAGAAATTGGCATGCACTTCTAATTGGATTTTTTATGCATAAAACACCTGAACAGGGTTATGGTTAGGATTAGGGTTGAGAGGAAACCAGGGCTGTGGGCTGGACTATGGTTGGGTTTAGTAACCAGGGTTACAGTTCAGATGGATAAGATAGAGGCCATGACCCTCACCCCCATGATTCACAGAAATACACTGCAAACCTAGATAAAGATGCATTTCCCACTAACACAACTATGGGGTTCCTCCTTACAACACCCTTTCACGTTTGGGAAATTTAAAGTAGTTTACACCTGTCTAACAGTGCCCTCTAATGGTTTGGTGAATGAAGTAGGTTTGTGTTTCGATCCCAGAGTTCCAAGATCAGGAGTGTCCAATCTTATCCAAAAGGGCCAGTGTGGGTGTAGGTTTTTGTTCCAGCCCAGAACTAAGATTTCTGATTCTACTAGTGAAGGTCTTAACTGAAGACCATGATTAGTTAGTTAGTTTATTCATGCGTCATAATGCTGGTCTGAAACAAAAGCCTACTTTCACACTGGCCCTTTCCAGATTAGACTGGACACCCCAGACCAGTGGTCTCCTACCCTGGTCCTGGAGAGCTACAGGGTCTCCTGGTTTTTGATTTCACCTTAAAATCAGCACCCAATCGAGACCCAAGACACCAGGTGAGTTGAGTTAACTGTGTAATCAACCGCTCTAACTGATTCATGAAGTGCAGAGTCACTATGAAAACCAGCAGACCCTGTAGCTCTCCAGGACCAGGGTTGGGGACCACTGCCCCAGACCAATGCCTTTGTGGCAGGGGTCAGTGTTTTAGCTGCATCTAACACTGCCCTGGTGTATTATCATCACTGCAAGTCAACACTCACGCATCCCACATCAGGAACATTCTCCCCCAGACTCATCCATAGATAAACTTGAATCTTTTGGATCAGCTATTTTGTGAAAAAGTTAGCAAAGTCAAAGGCCAGGTATAGGAGCCTTCTGGGAGCTGTTGTGACCAAATTTGTGCCATGGATGTGGCTTGTGACCCTCTACCATCCTGCAAAAATGTACAAAACGCAACACGTTATTGGGAGAGTTATTGACAATTTTATGAAAAAAGGGGGAAGAATAATAAAACTGACTAAAAAATGGTTCCAGCACTCGCAGTTTTTATAAATAGTCAAGTCAGGACATACCATTTTAAGTTACAGTACATATATACTGGAAGTTTCACCATAAAATCACAGAGGTGTGGAGGAAGACTATTCAGTTTCTATGAAACGGCAAAATTTTGACTTTGAACCGTTTCTTTGTGACTTTGTGAAAGAATTAAAGAAAGCAAGGCAAGGAAACAAGGAACCTTTTTAAAGAATTTGAAGGCAGCATGGTTGCAGGCTTGCGGTTTGTCTGCTGCAGTCATGTGAAGCAGCCTAAAGGCTCGAAAGATCAAAATCCTGAGGATGACTGCTTTTGTGCGTAAACATTTTCTTTATGGGATCTTCATTTATTTTAAGCTTTTTCTTTTAACACTGTACCACCCTTTTGAAATCCACAGTTTACGTATTGGATGTTCTTCGTATAAAAAACACAGAATAATGTCCCATCACTGAACCCCTGAGTGAAAGGTGTTTAACGGAAGAGGAAACACCGCTGTGTAGGAAATTGTTTTAATTGAACAAAATGGCACAGGCTGGAATGTGTCGCGCTGTCAGTCCTGCGGACCTCAGCTCTGAGTTAGGCTAAACGCTGTTCTTCCAGGCAAATGTTCTGTAAAACACCCACTTAAACAAGAACTTACAGTCAGCACACAAAGTTTCATATACATTATCACAAGAGTGGATATAAAATAAAAAAAAACACTACACAGACACAGCAATTCAAAATAAAAAATAAAACAAATCACACCCTACTTTTGAAAAGGTCTGCTGCTCGTTTAGAAATTCTTAATTACTTTAGTTACTTGGCAACCTGTGGAAAGAAAAGATAAGAGATTTTGTTGGTGGTAGATTTTACAGCAGCTTAAAAACTAAAAGTGATTCTATGTTTAGCTGTGGGTTAACTGGACAGCTGTTTCCACAGCAACGGCATGCGGCAGCTCAACGTGATCTACCGATGGGCCGCGGTAGCTCTTCCTGAGCGTACCTCATCATTCCTACCTAACACAAGGACTCTGAGGGAGGCCAGGCTTACCCGTCTGGGCGCAGCTGGGCGCTACGCCCCTTGGCCTTCGACGGCCTTGCTCTCTCCCTCGCTCTCCTCCACGCCCGCCTGGGTCATGAGGTCGGCGATGTTCTTCTCCAGGTCGTCGATGCGGGTGCTCATCTCGTCGAGTGTCTCCGTTAAGGAAAACGGCGCCATTTAACCCACGGTCGGTCCCCTGCGACGGTAAACATACCCTACCCTCTCGGAGACCCGTTCGACCAAAACACCTCTCAGTGGGGGCTGCAATGTCGACCACTTATGATCGTGAGCGTAAGAATCACACAGTTCGTGGTGCTACTGCATGCAGGTTTAGTGCACTGCCGACCTGGCTGTGTTTTGGTCATAGTGCTGGCACACTGCCCTGGCCTGGGCCAGCTGCATACATGCTGTGTTCACTCAGTACTCCAGAGAGACCTTCAGTTAGCCAGCTTTGTTAGTTTCTTACCTGCATGTGATCACTAAACCCTGAGCCTGTCACAGCATGCATACTGTATGTCTGCTGCTCACAAAAGCACAGAATTCATTTCTAGTCAGAGAAACTGTCTTGGCCAACAGTGAGAAGGATATTTCTCCCGATGATCTGGTCTGACATGGTCTGGAACTTATCCTGCATCTGTTGCAGCAGCGTCTGTACCTGTGCAGAGGAAGGAGGGAGCACGTGCAAAGGTCAGCATGGGTCATCTTCTTAAATCACCATGGTAACCTCTCAACTGCCATACATCGTCACGGTAACCTCCCTGCCTGCTCTACATGGTCAGGGTGACTTGACCACCTCAGCCTGATTTTCATCACCACGGTAACATTTATACCTGGCAGATTATAATACTAAGACTTGCCAACTTAACCTAGCTCTTCATTTAATGTGGTTAACAACAGGGTGCAATGGACATAAATACCCAAACAGGATTACTTCACAGCATACACAAGTAACATAGCCACTATATGGAAGAAGGTTTGCTTTACTCCATGCGCCCTGGCAAAGGTGCGAACGCAACATCCTTCTATTGGCTAAAAAGGTTGTAACATTAGGTAGCTAAGTTTGAAGCTCGGTGGGCGTACGGTCGCATAGAAACCGCAACCATGTACAATAAACGAAAGTCTTCACATTCACCAACCGCATGAGCCAGTAACGATGGTTACAAGGGTCTTGTCCACTAATCTAACACATCGCAGATATAAGCTCACGTATGCGACAATGTACGCAATCTAAACGCGAGAGGAATGAACAAAATAGCGAATATTTAATTTAAAAAAACTAGAGAACACAGTTCTAGTTTAATTTGCCATTTTATTACTGCCAGTTAATGAACTCTCATAACCAATAACGTTACTCAAAGGCGCACAGTATGTTAAGAGAGAGGCCAACTAGATACTAGCTGTGATCCGTTGGTGAAAATTTGATTTCCACATTCATTAAATGTTGGTTCCATTCAAAGTTAACGCTATTCATAACATTCAATCATTAATAGAGTCTCCGCGTCAGCAAACTTAGCTATCGTACAATAGCCTATTTGTGATGCAAGCACACCAGTTAGCCAGCTGGTTATTAAAGTGGCTGGAAGTATATAGTCTAGGCTAGATGTAACGTTAATGTACCACTCTTACTAGTAAGTATTGAAGAAGATGCGCTGATTACTTATTAACCTGGCTTGTTGATGCCAGGGATATCTTGACTGAATCGTCATTTCGCTAGTAAGGCAATCCCATTTAATTATTATTTATCAAAGGGAAATGATGAACCTGCTCTACCTTGAACAAGCAATTAAAAAGAGTTAGCCCGCTAAACTGAGAGGTATCTGGAACCCCCCAGTGACCCAGGCCCGAAGGGCAGAGATAAAACCAAGTTATACTATATACACCGACTCACCACTGAGGTCAAATCCTGTACAGATTTCGGGTCCGTTTCCGCCATTATAGCCGCTGCAGTGCACTACCGCCCGTGAGCCGTAAAACTGCGATTTTCCTGAGTAAATGGTTAAGAACAACCGGTCAACACACACAGCTCCGCTGTTTGTTGATGTCAGCTGCTAAAAAGCCCTCGGACGCACAATACCTCGCGAGATTCTGGGGACGCGAATTAAAAGTAGCGGAATCATGGAAGTTGTAGTTTTATTTGTAGTGCGTATGCTCTTTGTAGTACCTGTCCCATACTACAGTACGTCTGTCTGTCAGCACTGAGAGGCCACCGCAGACTCATGTACACACCTAGCAGCACTAAATAGCAGTATGTAGACCCGCTTTATACAGAATGTGCAATCAACATTTATTTTTAATAGTTGTGAGAGACAACGGAAATAAATAAGTGCCATTAAGTCTGTTTTATTCAGTTGACATTTAAAATGAGTTTTTTAAAATATATATATACTGAAAGCAACACAGCCCTTTATAATGTACTGCCCAGTACAGAAAGATTTGGTATTGGCTGTGTGGAGCCAGTGTGGCTTACATAATAGTGATTTACACTTTCTAACCAGTCGGGGGACACTACTCGACACTTTTCAGACCTCCAGCTTTTGACCTGCTGTACAGCAAAATTATATTTTATAATTTCCCTGTTCATACATTCGGAAAATGTTAGCTAACTTGCTAGCAAGTATGTTTATCTTGTGGTTTAATAAACATTCTGAACGCAAGAAAAAAGTGATTGAATTCGTTTCCAAATGGAGTAGGAACTCAAGCAAAGTACCCATTATGAATTACAAGTATTTTGATTAATTTATTAATTTTTTCTGGCAGAAAAGTATTCCGGTAAAACCACACAAAATATTTGAGAGTACTGCCTCTAAATTCACATCCTTCTGCTTTGTTAAGACTGCCTCCCCCCTGTACGCACCACTGATTTTCTGTCCGTCACATTATGCTCATGCACCCACACAATGGAAGCCATTGTGACCGTATGAACACTATTGTATAAGAAGACAATGCTTCTTTTTAAAGCTAGAGGTGGCCCCATCACTTTCACAACCAACAGTCACGTTTGGTTGGGAACTACACATGGATGCTGCACGGCTTGATCAGTTACATTGATTACATCCCAAACAAATGTTATCCTTTATTTTTACCTAGTAGGTAAAATGTGCTCTGCTTTGAGCTGGTCCACAACTTCCAGCAACAACACCAATAATAATAATAATAATAATAATAATAATAATAATTTCATGGCTGTGTTCCCATAATCTGCATTTGGTTTCTTCTCTTCAGTCCAGAGAAAAGAACAACTACCAGCTGTCACCTGGGCTGTGTGCTGTGTGCCATCTAAAAGGCCGCTACACAGGACAACACCAATAACTATAAAACAGCATATGTTACACTGCATGAATGGTAATTCAGAGCCACAGCATTTTAAAGTGCAACAGTGCTTTTATAATGCGCATAGCTATTACTTATGATAGTGATGGTGATTATTATTGTATTTACTTTTTATTATGATTGCACTTGCAGGAGGCATGCTGACACTGTTCTGATGCAGACATGGCAATGTCTCAATGTTCGTTGCATCTGAATATAATATACCCGTTGTAAAGCTCTACTTCAGACTGAGGTAATCTCCAGCTGTCAGGGAACTAATGTTAATCAGCACCTAATTCTCTGACCTCCCCCATGGAAATTTTGAAACACTTCAGTAACAGGTGTGCCTTGTTTCCATTTAAGCTCCTAACTGCACAAGAAACCTGGTATTCAAATTATATGTCTGTAAACAGGATTGTCTGAGAGTACAGACTGCCGACCCCAATTTGCAGACAGCAAGGAAATCACCAAGCTGTTTTACTGCTACCATTAGCTGGCTGGTTGGTGGCTAAACTGTGGGATCTTTATTGTAGTAGAACAGGAGGTCTGTGAGAGGTCCTGGAGAGCCTGCTGGTTTTCTTGCTTTCACCTTAAAATCAAACAACCAGTTCACACCAAAGAAACCAGGTGTGGTGAGGCTTCTGTCCAGTCAACTGCTTTAAGTGATACATTATGATGCTGTGGCTCTTCAGGACCAGGGTTGCTGATCCTTCTATTAGCATTTTCTGTAAATATAAATACAGGTTCCATGTTGGAAGACCTGATCCACAGCCAAGGTGTTTTTGACACACACATATTCAAAGGAAACGAAGGATTTGTGTGAAACTACCACATGAACATTTGGCACTGTAAACTCAGCAGTAAACCCAATTACCTTTTGGACCTGTAACCCTATGTATTAATTTAATCTGGTAGCCTTAGATTGACCTAACCCTCTGGTCACATAGCTAGGGGAGTCATGCCCTATCCCTTGCTAGTATTTTTTCACTCCTATCCTTTGACCAACTGTACACACAGACGCAGCCACTTCAAGGCCAGATTAGGTGCCTTGAGTTGTGGTCAAAGATGGGTGATGACCAATGTGGTGAGAAGTGATTACATTCTATGGGTGTGATATATTTTATGGATGTGACCAATGTGTGGGCTTCTGGTTGTTCCCAATAAAAGATAACTTTATCAGGAAGTTTCTTCAAAGTTCGCTTGGACTGGCTAGGAGACGCTCTCCCTGTGTGTGATTTCACCATCCTCTAAGCACAACTTTGGTCCTGTGGTTTATGCTGTAACAAGCTGTTAGTTTATTGGGGTACACTCCAGCATGTTATTCCCTAGAGACTAAATACTCTTTGTTTAAGACTACTCCAATAACATACCCATAATTAAGTTAACTAGACATAATTATATATCATCAGTAACATATGTCCTTATGCACCGATGTGAGTTAGCTGAAAGCACATTGGAACAATTGTATCTCCCATAACTCCTCAACTAAACTGAATAAATCACCTGAAACTTTGTATGTTGTTTCTTGGTCAACACTCCAATTATATACTGCATAGACAAACTGGCAGATAAAGAACAAGGCCACCATCAACAAATCAAATTGTAGCATTCATTAGCCAGACTTACTGAGGTCCAAGCATTTAGAAATTTGATACATATGTGTTGCTGCTAATGCTTCACCAGCAACACATATGTATCAAATTTCAGCATTCATTAGCCAGACTTACTGAGGTCCAAGCATTTAGAAATTTGATACATATGTGTTGCTGCTAATGCTTCACCAGTGTAAAAATCTAAGGGAGAATATGCTAATAGTAGGTTCTGCAGTGACCCCTCAATCTCTGAACTCAGGACTATGCATACTACTTGGTGTGAAGCATGTATAAAAGGGAAAGTTGGACCATGCATTCATAACACAAGTTCATCATGTTGCTCCCTACCAGCCTTTGTGGAGCCAAAAGATACAGGGTTACTGGTTGAACAGCTGGGCAGAACCCAAACACGTCTATTTCACTGAGCTTACAACAGCACCTACGCATTCCGCTTTTTGACATCCATGACAAGCTGGCTCGTCAAGCTGGAAAAGCTGGCTCATCAAGCTCTGGCTGCCTGCAGCTTTGTTTGCCCCTGAAAATCCAGCTGTTTCCTGCTGCTGTCTGATTGGTAGTGAGCTGACCAATCTCTTTGCTCTGCTCTGTTGCTGCTAAATTGCTGTTGACTTGTTGACTTCCATCCATTCTACAAGCTCTACCCATTCCCTGTATGGCATTCCATTGGCCGTTCAGTCTCATGGTTTTCTGTTTCTGTGTTTTCATGTTTTCAGTGTTTTAATCCTATTTATATTTTCAAATAATGCTATTTTTAAAGTAAAATAAATATTACAGACAAATATAATAAAGTTACTTCAATTATCTAGAGACTAAAAGGGGTGTTGCCATAACCTAGTCATTACAGTAGAAGGCTGATGACAAAGTTGTGACCTATGTTCGACAGGCAACACAATTGAATAACGTCGCATGAACATGTTATAGGCAATTAATGTATAGCGGTCATTGCCTACAGTCTGTTGCCAAAATTGGTTGCCCTTTGTCGCTCTGTTGCCTTTTTACCGTAATGTTGCCCATAAAAATGTTGCCCTTACGATGTTGCCCAGTGTGTAATTGGGCTAGTGACAGGGCTTCCTTTTTGAGGAGAGAAGTAGCCTACTGTAACAAAAGCTGTAGAAGGGACTAAACATTTGAGACAGACTCCAAATAAACAAATACCAGGATATGAATATGAATGAAAATTAATAAAGGTAACCATCACACGTAGCCATATTTTATACATAAAATGTAGGCTATCAAAAAAACAAACCAAGAAAAAAAATTATTCTAATTCATTTCATACAGAAAAGGGCTGGCATATTTCCCAGCTGTGTTCATTTACATAATCACTCTTAGAAAATTCCCAGGTACATCAACAAATTGAGGAGGTGCCTTTTTGACACCACTTTGTCTTATTTCCTATATATTTCTCACACAATGTCCAGTCCAGTTCAATGTGACTTGCAGCCAACACCCCCACAAAACAAACAGAACTGTTCATTAACTGTACTGTGTGTTTTTTTTGAAGTGCCATTTTAGGAAGTGCGACTGTGTCTTAGTACAGAAATTCTGTTTAGCAGCACTGCAAGCTCTCAAGTGTGAATTTACCCAGTCCTGTTTTTGTTCACTAAGTGTGTTGTACTGTACCTACTGTTTCTGTTGATCCATGTCTGATACATTTGTTTCATGTTACTTAACTGCAAAAGCGCACATACATACGTTCGAGTGGTCAGAACATAGCCGTGATAATGCATCCACTGTATCCCTGTTTCATTTTTGATCATGTTTCTATTCCAATGTAAGGACACGTGTGCACATGCACAAATAAAAAAGATTTTAAATCTCATTACAAGATTGAAATACTTGTTAAGATGTTAAGTATTTTTTGAAGTGGAACGAGGACCATATCTGGTTTTCATGCCAACTTCTGGCCTTTATTACTCACATTAGTCCTAATATTTACACCATCTGACATTTTAGCTGCATTTCTTAATAAATGCATACATGACAGCAGAGAGCTATTTCAAGAATGTTTTACTGTGATCTAATCTACAAGTGAACCAGTATTGATGCATGCAGCCAAACAGCTCATTTAACTAAGGTAATTAGTGGAAACAAAAACATACTTGCTCACCAGCGCTCCAGGACCAGAATTTCCCACCCCTGATCTCAATGTTCATGTCATCCTTCCAATCCTGAATCTCTAATCACATTAGATTTTCAGATTTATGTTCCCAGGTAGACATTCCTCTAAGCTAGCTAGCTGGCTAACAAAGGGGAAATCTGATCGGACCAGAATTTTACTACACAAAATGCAAGTGGTTCCAATAAAGGTCAAGGGTCATGCAAAAGGTGGCTATAGTGTACATGTGCAAGTTGGCATCTTAACACCCAAACAAAGGACATGCTATCCCTCCCTATAAGTACAGATATATACTATACATGAACAACTGTCACGCTGAGGGAAAGAATAATGCCTTATTGTCCATTTCAACAGCAACAAAATAGGGTAATAGTAAGAGTCTTTAATCGTCTGGGTGAGGAGCAGGCTTTACCTGTGAACGGTGAACACACGAGTCACGTCCGTCCACCTCCATTGCGGTGGAGGCCAACAGAGGCACTTGGTGTGGTCCGGTCCACGACCCCTTTACGTGCTTTTTGATGTAGACCCCTGGCTAAGGTCCAGGGATGAAGTCCTCAGGCCCGCCCCTTTGAGCTGCTCTCGACCGCCCGTAAGGGAGGGGCCCCTCCCTTCGCCAAGGTCACTGCAGGGAAGTGAAAGTCAAAGATTTTAGGCCACTGTTCATACCTGCATGCCAAGGCTTTGAGACGCCAACAACTGGCCCATCCCGCCTCGGCCCACAACCATGTTTAAGTTCTGCCCACACGTCCTCGGACTGAGCACAAATAATTCCACTTCACCCTCCTGTCCCTCAGCTCCTGTGTAATAACTTTACAAAAGTTCCAGCTCTTTACACACCCGTGTTTTCAGAAGGCCACATAAAATGGGATTGCCCTATGAGGAAGGAGTGAAGTTTCACATTTCCCACAGACAGGAAATGAGACATCTGGGGTTGTCAGCCTCAGTGCGACCAGTGACATAACAGCCACCAAGAAAAAAAGAAAAATACAGCGCAGTTGTATTCTGGCATCTTATCCAACTTCAAATAATTCCTAAAAAATGCAATGCATGTGAAAATCGGATGAAGTATTTCAAGAAACTTGAACAAGGAAAAACCAATTCCAGCTTTTCTTCAACCTATTTTAATACTATTTTCCATCATTCCTATTGGTTCTCATAGTATTTCACATGCCTGCTTCATTGTTGAGGTTTTTGCTTTATTAGGGTTTTTTCTCTCTCTCCGTGTCAGTAGCTTCATAATGGCACCTGTGGGCATATCAAGATACAGGTTCAATTTACCTCAGACAAGTCCGGTTTATCTGAACCTCTCATTCTGGAAGTGAAAACAAATGTAAATGTTGCAATTGATTCATATTTAATATGAACGATGGAAAATACTATGCAAGTAAGACCCAGGTTGAAAAGACAACGGTATTATCCTGCTAAGTTTTCAGGAATGTTCCCACTGGCTGACTGTATGGAATCCTGTAATTCCAGCCGGACCAGTTGAATTTCTGGCTTGACTGAAACTTGAGTCCGCTTAATTTCTAAATGAGAGATATAGCGAGACTCCCTCAGAAATGAATCTGTGTGCATAGGCTTCTCAACAGTAGAAACTCAACAAAAAAAGATAAAATCTTATTGACGCCACATATTCAGAATGCATAGATGATGTTAGTATTATGCCGATGGGTTCTGCCGTGTGGCAGGGCAGTGTGGGCACGCAGAAATCACGCGGGGAACTGCCACTCAAAGGCTGCAGCGAGCCTTCATACCAAACCCGTCCAATCAGGGTCCAGCGTGACATCACTAGACCCAGCCTGACCAAGTCAGCAAAATAAGCGGCTGCTTCGAGCCCCACTATTGCCAGGGACTCTGATTAATCTAAATATCATTTGGTGGGGGGGGGGGGCAAATCAAGTCATGCTTAGGCCCACTGAAAGGCAAGTTGCAGCTAAGGTCATTACCATCCTTTCCAGTTTGACTTGACCCAAGTTACATGCACTTGTTGCCAGTCTGAAAGGATGGTAATGACTTTTGCTGGACCTTGCCACAGCGCATTTTACACATGGGATCTATGGGCGAATTAAATATGTATTGCATCAATATAAAAACCCTACATTCTACACCTTTTGAGTGAATGTGGGGCAGACGCAGTTTCATTTCCTGAAAGGGAACCCGGGTTATTTCTGATGCGGTGTCATGCACGGTATTCCCTGTGCGCTGGTACAACAGTCACAAACTGAACGCTGTCACGTACGCACAGATCAGCAAGCGCACATACCGGGCACAGCAAGTTAAAACAGTGCCAAAAAAAACTGATTGTCCTTCGGTCCTTATAAACTTAGCAGGTCCTTCTGAACAGGGTACGGACGAGGCAACACGCATTCTAACGGCCTGCTGATGAGAAACTGTTGTGAGCCGAAACCAGACCTGTGTGTGTGCGACCGCCAGCCCCGGGGTCGAAACTCGCTGCCCCCTCACCATTTTGGGTCTGCTGTCCAAGGAGCCGGGAAGGAGAGCTGAACAGGAAGCAGAACCCATGGAACTTCACAGGGTCTTCCTCGATTGGTCTCCTGTAGACAGACACACTTTAGCCCAACCAAATCTTGGTCTGGACAGAGTCGGGTAAATATACTGTTGCTGACATTGCCTACAAAAATGGAAGAAACCCATCCGAAGAAGAGGCAAGCTCGCTAATGTGTTTTGGCTAACATTGTTAAATCAAATCAGTGCATTAGCATATTCCTTCTTTGCCTGAAAAAAAAATACTAAGTTAAATAAACTTGCATGGCTCCTTAAGCAGTGCATTAGCAGCAATGCTAGCATGCTAAATACAGGCTGCCACCTGAGACAGGTGTTCCCCCACCACTCCAGCTCAGCTGTACAGCCTGCGCCAGGAGCTGGATTCTGGGGAAACTGGAAAAGCGGCAGCCACTGAAACTATGTGGGTACACAGCAACCCTTTCCGTCCATTCGAGGGCCACAATGTAAATAACCTTACTGTGTTATCCGCAATACTTTCAACTGATACCTGAATTTGAGCTCTCTTACAATTATCAAATAAATACAGTAAAATAAATGCATGCTGTCATGCTGGTATCCTGCACAGATCTTGAAAGTTGTCCACACACAGGCTCCTCCCACTGTTCCAGGTGCCTCTAAATCACCTTGAAACTGAAGGGGGTGGGGGGGGGCATTGTTGGGGGGTGTGGTCTCAGCAAAGACAAAGTGCTATTCCTCACAGAAATCATAGTCCTGGAAGGGTTTGGCGTTACATCCCTGCAGGATATCTTACTGAGAACCAACGGGAAGAAATGGGGTCTGAATACAGGCACTTGTATTGATGAGCATTAGTTACTTATTCACGTTCAGACAATATTTTGGAGGAACACATTTTTTAAAAATATATTTTCAAATAAAATTTTTATATACCCTATAAGGATGTACATATATTTTTGATGGAAAAACAATTCAACCAGTATACATGTGGCTCATAAAACTGGACTGTTCAGATGAGACTGGAAGTTATGTCTTGAACGGTCAATAGTACCGACAAGGGAATGCTTGGAATACCATAAAATATTTGGAAATCAGAGAGTAAACGGCAAATCAGCTGAATAGAGATTCAACATGGATGCTGAAGACCCTAGTTCAGAAAGGAAAAATATAAAAAGGTAAGCACCCTCCCTTCATTTTCCATTTTTATTCCACATGTGTTGTTGTAAATGTTAGGCAAGTTTTTTTTTTTTTTTGGAGCACTTTGGGGTCATAACAATATTCTTGTTGGGGCCCACCAAAACCCTAGGGTCAGCTGTGATTTTTGTAATGCAGTTTCATCCTTTCCTAAAAACTGTTCGTGCATCTTTGTATTTTATTGTGTGGCTAATGCATCTCTTCAAAGTACCCAAGTAATCCCTATATAGCTTTACATTTAAATGTGCCATGCCTCGTATTTATAATAATTTATATTGCCATCTTGTGTTGAGGAAAAGGATACCTGTAATCACAAGGAATTCATAATTCGTGAATAAGTAGTTAAACTATTTTGGAATGCGACTATTTTTGTTTAAGTCTCTTTTACACAAAATCCGTCAGTCTGTTTTACATCACATTTGACGATTTAAACTTATTATGCTACACTGCCATCAACTTTTTACTCTTGTAACAGTTGTTATTTTTTTATCACTACTTGTAATCACCAAATCACTAACTGCAAATTACACCGATGCCTGTGTGTTCATGTTTATTTTCTCTAGTTGGTAAGTCATCATTCTTAGATACATTATGTTGCTTGCTTAGTAGATACGCGATTTGGTGGTGTAAAAAAACGTCAGTTTTTGATAAGGGCAAGGTTATCTAAAACGAGCATACAGAACCATTTTTTTCTCGCATAGTGCTTTACAAAACCTACCATTTTTCGATATATCGACAATATATTAGGCTATAATGTATAACCTACGCCTATAGAGGTCCAACATACGACATTTACAAACAACAACATTAATAATAATAATATATCGCCTTCTTAATTTAACCTGGTTTCAATATCTTTATGTTTCCTAATGTAAGAATCCCCTCAGACACGCACTCACCTCTCATTCGGCCGCTTGTGGGCGCGTTTTCTATTTTTAAAACAGTGTTCGTAAACTGCATGTCTACCGTATATTTTGTAAATCCCCGTAAAACAATAATTAACGAGTCGTCCGGAACAGAACTAATTGGAATGGGGAAATAAAATTTGAAATCAGAGACAGTTTTCACGTCGGATGTTTAATCTTATTAGCTCACTGGTTATCTGATTATCATGGTTATCGCACCATGTTCCCCGTATACAGGCCTATCACATGATTGTGTACTTTGGCAAATTTTCTTTTGCGCATGTGTACGTACAATTTACTAGTGAGCGGTGAACTTATACGTTAGTTAACTTAGCTGTTAAGGTAGCTAACGAGGCTCTGTTTGTTAAAAAAAAATGTAAAAAATATTTCCCCATTCCACATAATTCTGTTAAGGAGTATTGCTGTGTGGGGATTTCCAAAATAGATGATCGATATACGTTTAAAGCACGTTTTAAAAATAGGAAACATGCTGATTGTGGAAGGCAAAAAAGATGCCGGGTGATCTCGTTGGAGGATGTGTAGTGGCTTTAGCTTTGCATGTTGCTACTGGAACGGGATTCATTTAATGCTGTTTTGGTTATCTGACAATGTTTTAACCTTTTGTTTGTGCTAACAGTTAAACTGTGCCATGAAAAGATATTTGCCACCTTCCCTCTATTATTGCATATTTGTCACCCTGAAATGGTTTCAGGTCTTTAGACAAAATGCAATATTACAAAAAGGGAACCTGAGTAAACACAAACTACATTTAAAAAAGATTATTGTCATTCATTTAATTAAAAAATGTATCAAATGCCTAGATCACCAATGTGAGAAAGTAATTGCCCCCTTAAACTTAATAACTGGTTGTACCCCCTCTAGCAGCAATAAATGCAATCAAACGCTTCCTATAATTTATCAATCTTTCACTCTTCTTCACAGAATTGATTTAATCCATACAAATTGGAAGGTTTTCTTGCATGAACTGCTCATTTCAGGTCCTGCCTCAGCATCTCTGTTGAGTTCAAGTCAGGTCTCGGCCTGAGCCACACCAAAACTTTAATTTTGTTTCTTTTCAGCCATTCAAATGTGGACTTGCATTAAAGAATAATATATTCATTTCAACCACAGCAATGTAATTTCCCTTTAAAAAGTCTGTATGAGAGATTGTTTAGGAGGTTGCTAAGGAACTGGACAGGGGCAAGGGCGCACATGTCTGATATGGAGGAGATGTACATTTTCATGTACAGCTATTGAAGAAAAATCAAGGTAAATATTGTTTGAACAGACAACATTATTATTCTGTAATTTCCAAACATGCTGTTTGTGGACGTTTGTAAGAGGATAGATGTTTTAAGTTAAATAAGTGTATTTTGCATGTATCATATGCTGGCTGTCAAATCAAAGCTAATATGTCATGCTACCGAGCCAAGCTATCTATGTTGATAGGGTACAAGGAATATGGATTATAAAAATAGATATGTGTAATACTATGTTTATATATTAATTAAAATGCATTTTTTGTCTGTTTTTAAGATGCCACTTAAGACAATAGCTGAAAGGTCTCAGGATTATAGGGACAAAATAAAAGCTGACCCAGTGAAATATCAAAAGGGGCTAAAAAGAGACAGGCAGAGATACCTGAAGAAAAAAGAAAGAGGGGTAGTGAAGGCAATCACTCACACACAGACACATGCACACGCGCGTGCACACACACACACACACATTATGTGCAGCCACACAAAAACTGTTTATAATGGGCCATACTAGAGCGGTCGGAACACTTAAGGTGTACTAGCATTTTGAATCATCTTCTGCATAATGGAAGACTGGCGCACACACACACACACACACACACACACACACATTACGTGCACTATGCATTGAAAGTATGAGGTACATTTCCACTAGGTGTTGTTAAAGTTCTATACAGTTACTCATACACAACTGTTCATCTAAGAGACCAATTCGAATTTTTAAAATATATATCCAACTCTCACAATTATTTGATGTAATTTTGATGTAACATTTATTGCTTATATAAATTTTTGCCTTTATTGCCATTATTTTACATTGTAAAAGCAGTTTTTGTCTCGCAACAGTTCAACAAAAATGTTTCAAATAAATGTCTCTACTGTTTTCAATTTAAGATTTTCTACATCTGTGTTCATTAATTGTCATTTGCACAACACAGTGTCATTTCCACAGCACCCTGTCATTTCCATCACCGCACACATTTTTTGAAAATATTCAAAAAGTTATAACCATACATTAAACACTTCTCCACAATTTGGGAGATCATACTCTACTTAATGCAATCATACAATTTATTTATTTCTAAACAGTATCTACCCAAGCCGACATTATATTTCAGATTGATGCGTTGATGTATAATCAATACAGTATGTGTGATATTGTATGGACCTATATGTGTGCAGTGCTGTGACCAGATCCTTTGTGTGGTAACACATTTTCGGATCTGGGTCATTGTTGGGGTTTAGTTGAATAGAGTGTGTCTTCCTTTTTACTGCTCATTCATTGACTGAAACCTCGTAGTGTGGTTACAGTAACCATGTAAATAATCAGGTACAGTAAGTATCCTATGTCAGTTTGAATGGGAAGATGGGTGAAACCTGACCTACATCAAATTTGTGTTATGTAATCTGGATCTGGTGCTACGCCAGGAAGCCATGTTGCTGACTGGGTACTACTGTGATTGGATTTGTTGTAGATGGTTCCTCAAAGCATTTCCACACCCATCTTCCACATGAGAAGTTGTGAATTTGATTCACTCACTGTCCCAGTTTGATGCATTATGTAATAAGGCCATGAAACAGTTTACAGTATTCACTAACGCAGGGCTGTATCTGTGAAATGTACACTAACGCAGGGCTGTATCTGTGAAATATACACTAACGCAGCGCTGTATCTGTGAAATATACACTAACGCAGTGATGTATCTGTGAAACACACTGACACATCAATGCATGTGTAAAATATACACACAAACTCAGCACTGTACCAGTGAAATCCTAGGACACATGCATCACTGTGTTATCTACACTGACACTGCACTGCACTGCGAGCAGCACACTGACGGCCCTGCCCTGTTGTTTCAGCATGCGGCTGCAGGACCGGAGGAGGATGTGCTCGCGGTACCGCTGCCGCCTCTTCGGCATGACGTCCCTGGTCACGGCCACGCTCGCCTGCCTGTACGTCTTTGACCTCACCCTGCCCTCTCTGTCTCTGGCTCCCACCAAGGAGTGGTGGGGGAGGGTCCACATGAACCTTCCTGCGAGCATTTCTGGGACAACTCAAAAGCCCCGCCCAGCTCTGACTAACGTTAGTGATGTTACTAATATTACTAGCACCGTCAGTGTTGCCGCTGTCACGAACATTTCCACAAACGCCCCCGAACCCCAGTGGGAGGACCCGGGACCTTACTGTGTGGCCTACCCGCGCAGGTACCGCTTCGTCCTGGACGAGCCGGACGCCTGCCGCGCGCAGAACCCCTTCCTGGTGCTGATGGTGCCGGTGGCCCCCCAGGAATGGGTCGCCCGCGACGCCATCCGCCGGACCTGGGGCAAGGAGCGGCTGGTCCAGGGCAAGAGGGTGCTCCTGTTCTTCGTGCTGGGGCTGCCGGGCGGGGCGGAGCCCGGCGGGGCGGAGCTGGGCGGGGCGGGGGCGGAGCCGGAGCGGGTGCAGAAGGAGCTGCGCAAGGAGCGGGCGGTGCACCGCGACCTGCTGCAGGCCGACTTCCGGGACAGCTACTACAACCTGACCATCAAGACCATAATGATCCAGGAGTGGGTGGCCTCCCGTTGCCCCGGCGCGCCCTACGGCATGAAGATCGACTCGGACATGTTCCTCAACGTGGACAACCTGGTGGCCATGCTGCTGGCCTTCCCCGAGCCCCGGCGCAACTACATCACCGGGATGCTAACTAAGGACGGTCCGGTGGTCCGGGACCCGAGGTCCAAGTGGTACCTGCCCGTGGAGGTGTACCCTGAACCCACGTTCCCCTCTTACCCTTTGGGGATGGGCTACGTCTTCTCCACGGACCTCTCCAGGAGGATTGTGGACGTCTCCAGGAAGATGAAGCCCGTGTACATCGAGGACGCCCACCTGGGCATGTGCCTGAAACGCCTGGGTGTCTCGCCCACGCACCCGCCCAGACTTGCCCTGTTCAAAGTCTACCAGCCCAAGCCCTACGACCGCTGTCACTACGCCAAGGCCATCACCACCATCCTCGACTCCCCCCAGATGCTCGTCGACTACTGGGAAGACTTACAAAAGCCAGGCCCTCCTTGTTAAAAAAAAAACTCCTTGTTAAAACTTGTAAAATAGGGGTCGGCAACCCTAGTCCTGGCGAGCCACTGGATGAGTTGACTTCCCCTCAAGTAGTAACTCCAGGTTGACAAGGATTAACAGAAATCCTCTTGATGAAGTTTATTTATTTAGCCACAGACCTGGTACATGAATTGCATTGAGCGCAGGTTGGTCAGTGTGTATGCCTCAGCGTTCCCAATCTCTCACATGTACGTTGTTCTATTTATATAATATTGTCTGTTGTTCTTTTCAGAGAAGAGTCATTTATCGAACCGAACTTAAACGAGAAACCAAACAGTAAAAGAAAGATGCACACAACTCCAAACTGGAGACAGGTGGAACGGAGCCAGATTAGACTTAGAAACAGTGAGGAGGTCTGTAAATTTAAGACGCTTTTGTTCAGCCAATCAGGATGTCAGTATTATCAGAATTTTTTGACAAGCCAATCAGGTGACCAACATTACCGTTAAGCTATAACTGACTGTGAAACCACATTGATTTTCTCTTCACATACATGTGCTTTTCTGCAGTAAATCCCCTGTTTGACACATTTTCATGTGAAGCGAAAAACTTAACTTCCCATCAACTGTCAAGTACAAGCTTGCCATGCACCACCCAACACTGTATGTTTCTCAGCATAATAGACTAAAGAAGATGAACTTGTCAAATTAGTGCTGAAATATGAATGTATTTTTTTTTATTTAACATTTTTTATTGCAAGATAAATGTCATATAACTGCTCTCATTTTTGACGAGAGCACTTCCCACTGCTTCTATCAAAACCTAACATGCCTCGGTACAACATTTAAAAATACTGTAACATGTCCTGTAACTGTAACAAACTGGTGGCTCTACTCAGTACAGTACAAGTCTAATATTTCAGCCTGCACTCACACGCTCATACCTGTGGGCGTGGGGAATGGGGACAATCTACACAGAAGGGCCCGGGCTCAGGATTCGAATATCTGAAACATCTGTGTAAATTCCATAAGCGAAGCCCCTGAAAAGACAGCCGTTTGGTTTTCTGTGTATTTCAGCACCACTGATTCCTTGGAAGTTATTGATTGGCTAAAAAGTCCAGACAATTTTGGCTCAAATTTAGCTGCTGACTGAACGGAAAACAAACACACAAACAAACAAAAAAAAAAAAACACAAAAAAGTGGCCCTGTCTAAGTTTGACACCCCTGCTTCAGACTTTTAAAAAATCACTCACAGGTGGCGGGGTTATTGAGCCAATTCAGAAAGTGTATGAGTACACAGTCCAGTGCTAATTCAACTCTAACACTTAATTCAACTCTAACAGATCAATGAGGACCAAATGTTATCTGTTAGAGGCATTTTACTGTGGTCCAACACACCATGGGAAACCAGACACATTTCTCTGTTGTTTTCAAAATGGTACAAAAACCAATCATTTGGAAAAACTAGTCTCTAGCAATGGTCTAGAAAGGGGGGGCTCACTGGAGGGCAACATTTTTTTGGTAATGGAACCTGTTGAACAGGACCTGGGGCTGCCTATCCAACGTGCATGCTAATTTAGTGGTCACATGTTTCACGAATGACATCACTGTAATGTTCCCAACAGCACTCTGTAAATACAAATGTGTGTGATTAAAATAAAGGACTGAATAAAGTCATATTTATGCAAATCTGATGACTATTTTATTACATTTTTTTAAAATGTATATGCAGTTGATTGTTCTTTATTGTTCTGCAGTTATTTAACAACTGTTCATGTATTGTCCTTGCACAGGCAGAAAACCATCACCTATTCAAGAAGGCCAACCATTTTGGTAAACAATTTTTTTTTTACTTATGGTCTCCATAAATGACGAACATTAACAGCCCATTAACGTACAAAATGGCAGATGTATTAAACACATAGTAACTGCCACAGCAGGCATGAAATATGTAGCCACTGTATGTAACTCTAGCTTACCATTGATGACTTGTTGTGCAGGAGGTAACCTGACAAACTAATTCTGAATGCAATTCTTTAAACAGATGACAATCTTACTATAGTTCTTCCACCCTTTTTTGCTTTAACCGGCCACAATACAATAATGAAATGCCAAAAACAAATAATTTATTATCTTAAATGCGTGTATATATATATATATATATATATATGGTAGGCCTGTGATTAATCTGGATAGGGCTAGGCCTACCCATAGATACACACATGGTGTGTGAAAGACAAAAACATGTTGCAGTGCAAATATTTTCAAAAAATATATAGTTTAATGTCCCTTGTAGTGTAGGTTTCAGCATGATGAAATTAATGGTTTTTGAGATGAGGACTTATCACTACAGGAGGCTATGTATATAAAATATATTTATTGTGTGTTGTTCACATCAATTTCTGTTTCTGTTCTGTGTCATTCGTACTTTTAAAAGACACCTACTCAAGTATTGATGACTATGCCCAGTAAAACAATGGTGACTACTGTTGACTTTGAACGGGCTAAAGGTGGGATTTCTTTCATGTACGAGTGTACGATGTGTCTCTCGCTGCTCACTTCAGCAGCGAAAGACACCACACCCTTCACGGGCCATCGTCAACAGACGCCCCTGCCTGAGCAGAGCACTGATTCTATAGAAACTGCCTTTTTCCAACCCATTCCTTTAAGTGTTTTCACGTGTGTCAGGTCTGGAATGTCATTGTGCTGAGGAAGCTCACTACCGCACCTTAAAGAAACACATCGCAGCCCTGCTGACAGAGCGGTGGAGCGAGCGGGATGTCCGTCAAAGGGCACTCGCTCTGCAGGCCCTTCCAGTCCCGCGGCTGTATCCAGGGCAACGTTGGGAGCACAAGGGTGGAAGTCCTCAGGAGACAAGTCTGTCTGAACTGTGATGCATTGTGGGTGGTGCTGTGGTTGCTTTAACTGACTTTAAAACAATAATGAGCCACAGCTGCCATCAAAATCATCACTGAACATAAAGTCATCGTTGTCGGTGCCCAACAGGGTGTTTGAGATTATTCTGACACATGCAAGCGCGTGCACGCGCGCGCGCGCACACACACACACACACAAACACAAACACACAAACACACACACAGTGTTGGTGTCTGTAACAGAGTGGATAAACCAAACACTTTCACTGCCTTTGGGGCCTCCTGTGGGCCTGGCGGTTACCTATCGTCTGCTGGCCTGTTCTACTGATACTGCCCCGGAGCGCTGGTTTTGCTCCAGACTCCAGATCCCAGAAGCTGATGGCCAGTGTTCTTTGGGACACCGGGGAAACACAAACCAACAGATCAGACAAACTAGCACAGAATAGAGGCATACACGTACTGAGAGATAACACACAGGCGAAAGCTACATGGGTAACACACAGTGCTTTTTCAGTGCAGATGCCACATAATGGAATTCCATCATTTTCATTCAAATAAACAAGCTTTCCCAGTCCCCACCGGGGGCTGAAGTGCACTTTCCACAGCCAGCTATCTGCTGATTGATAGAAATTTTTTTAGTCGATTTTGGTCTTATGTAAAGGAACTTTCTGCTAAAACATCTGAAAAAAACTGTGGGATACAGTGGCTACTGTTGACAATACTTCTTTAAGTTAACAAAAACCCATTCAAAATGCAGGTTTTTTAAACTTACGTTTTACAAACATTGAGAATGAGGAAAAAGTCTTTAAAGCTATAAAATAAAAAATCTAATTTAGTTATTGATCAATGTTAGTCTTTCTGTGATACACCACTAAGATACACCACTAATCAAACTTCAAGCCCTTGCTACTGCTGTGTTTATCTTTGGGGTTTTTTTAACGAAATTGTGAAAGTGACATATCCTCTGTCTATCGTATACAGGGAAGGAGCCATTATGGAGTGGATGCCTTGTATTGCTGATACATTTCAACTTGTAGTGAATACTCCCCCCCCTGTAGCTTATTCTTCTGCCTAGTTGGCTTTGCAGAGGTTAGGTCTGAATAGTGTTCACTGTGTGAACTAAACAAAATTGTATTGTACCTTACTGAACCTGTGTTTAGCAGTTGTCTATGACCATGAAATGCACTTTTTGTACGTCGCTTTGGATAAAAGCGTCTGCCAAATAAATGTAATGTAATACAATTCACAAGGAAGCAGGTGTCAGATGACTCCTAGACAACCTGAGGGCACAGTCTAAAAAGCAGATGTGCAAGTCTTCAGAGGCAAGTGAGCAACTTCTCCAGCGATGTGGACTGCCGAGGCCTTGGCTCCTGCCGAGCGAACAGACCAAGGAGGCTACTGACAGAGAGCTCCATCTGCCCTCTGGAGAGCACACAAAAAAAAGAAAAAACAAATTACTGCCAAAATGAACACTGCAAGACACTGAACACTTACAGAGCGTAGGCTTGAGCTGCTCCCATAGCCAGAAAGTCAAAGGCCAGAGATTTTAAGGTCTTGAAGCTGTATTCTCTGAAAGACAAAAGTAATACTGCATCTAGGAGATTTAAAAAAAAAAAAAAAAACATTACAAAAATGGCCTGAAAAATGGTGGGGATCTGGACCGTCATCCATTTCCATGTGGGCTGAGGGACAGTGAGTTAAGGGGGTTCGTCGCCTAGCCTGACCAAACTTGCTCTGCGGGTACTTTGACACCGCGGAGAACACACCCGATATGATCGCTTGCAGCTTCTCCTTCGCACTCTTGGATTTCAGCTTTATGCGCACGGTTTCTGGAATCCAAAACATAAAAACCCTTTTCAGGTGATAGCCAGCAGCAGAGCCGAAATCTATCACTGGCCAATGCAGTAACATTAGATTTTGACTGCCATGCCAGGTGATTGAGTGAGTGTGTGTGTGTGTGTGTGTGTCACAAGGAGGAGGAGAAACAGAGACAAAGAAACCCATAATAATAGGAAAGTTGATATTTACCTTGACACAAACACGTGGATGACACGCCTTGAGGTGTCTCTTTAGTTGTATTGTTCCATGATATCCTCGCGTCTTCTCTCCCAAAGACGACACCATTTTTTTTTCTCATATTGAAAGAAAGTGAAATCCTCTCTCCTTTTCCTCCCAACTCCTCAACTGCCTGGCAATGTGGAGGCTACCTTTTATCCAGTGTGTGTGCATACTAACACTACGTCTTTGCCCCCTTCCTGATTTCCTCTATTACTGCATATTTGTCAAACCGAATGGCTTCAACTCTTTAGACAAAATACTAGACAACTAGTATAATACTAGTAAATGCAAAACATTTTTAAAATAAATGTATTTATTTAATGAAAAGAGTTATCAAATACTCACGTTAAAGCACAAAAGTTCAAGATTCAGGAACACTGCCATCTGGAGTCCAATGACAAGGTGGTATTGACTGACACAGCAAAAATTTTGAGGTATGGATGCATGCATTTAATTGGATAAGATGAGGGTGTGGGATGTTGGAATGTGCATGTGCACCTGGGGGGGGGGGGGGTTCTGGTGATTGATGCCTGTTCGTCCATCAATTACTTTTTGGAACACTGCTCAGTACGACGGCAAAGCTTGAGCTTCAACCATCGGGGCTGCCGATTCTTCCTTTTTAATTAAACATGCAGAGAATCGGCTCCTTTCTCACCGGCTACTCTACCCAGCTCTTGGTCCAGGTGCCGGCCATCTCCCGTCTGGACAACTGCGAGACCCACCTCTTCAGACAGCGCCGTCGCTCCCCTGACCCCTTCAGATACCTACATATTCGTTTTTCGCTTTCTTACCTCAGATTTCATTTTAGATATCGTTCTAATTATTGCTGTTACAGGTCATCTTTCTAGTCTTACCTTCTTTTGTTTCAATAGAAATGGTTGCTTGGTGGGTTAATATTATACTTAGTGATTATAAAGAGGCCTCAATGTTTCCTTGGTCAGGAGTACATTTTTGTACTCCTCAGAGTACCGCTGATGTTCTCCGCTATGGTACGTTGCTCTTGATTAGAGCATCTGGCCAAGTGATGGCAAAAGTAAATGTAATAACGAGAGCAGGAAGCACCAGGACCTCAGTATTAGACCATATCTCCACATATGAGAACAGGGCTGAGCCACTGAGCAAGTCTCGTTGTGAACGTTGAAGCCAGCAGGGTTCAGCACAAGAGCTTACAGTTAGTGTTCGACGGCTGTCGGGAGCACAGACTGCAAGCTGCCCGGTCGCACAGCCCAGTCCCGTGACCTCTGGGACCTGGAGGCTTCAGGGCGAGTCTCCCCATCCTTTCCAGGGACCGTTCAGCAGGAGATCAAAGCCATTCAGTACTGGGACCCGTGGCCCAGCTCCTGGAAACACCCGACGACAGAGGCACTGAAACCTGACCCTCGAGGCCGCCGTCGCCGCTGGTTTTCATTCGTACCCGTTAGCTAATCGATGGACTGGTGCCGCCGATTGGCCGGAGACTTAACTCACCTGGGGTCCCACGTTCAAATCAGCCCCGATTAGAGGGGGAGGAAGGAATGCCAGCCGGTGCTGCCGGCCTCGAGGGCCGGATTTGAGTACCCCCGTCGTCTGGTCTGCTGGCTTTTTGGCCCTCGCTTGTCATTAGCAGCCACTTCAGGCCCAGGAAACCAGGTGAGGTGAGGAACAGCCAGGTGAGGTGAGGAACAGGGTGTAATCACCCGCTTTAACTGGCCAATTAAGAGCAGAGCCGCAGCCACAGACCAGCTGCCCCCGTGGGTCTCCAGGGCCAGGGCTGCAGTCCTAGCCCTGCCCCCAATCCCAGCTGTATTAGCACAATACCACAAGGCCGTAAGACTCTCCACCGAAAAGTGCAAAATGGATGCAAAACTATTTAAATACACTGAAAAGAATAACATTTATGAGGAAATGTGGTTTGAGTCATTGCTTTAGAAAAACGGCTGTTAGCTCAAAAAGTGAAAATAATGTAGTTACGCAAAAACAAGAACTAACGCTAGCACCAACCCCAACTGCTGAACACCCTAAACCTGCCTCAACCCTAAGAATAAACGTGTTCCTAACCCTAACCCAAATACCATACCACGTAAAGGCGAAGATATTTAGTGCCAACTTAGATATACATATTTTTTTTAATGAAAATGTAAATACTGAATTTATTACACAGAAAATGATCTTACATATTCAAGGAATTGTGGTCACCATCTTTCATCATGAAAAAAATATATTTTACAAAAATACTTTTTCGTTTTTTAAACAAAGTGGTAGGCTGCATCAATACCATTCATCCGAATCACCTATTAAGAGTGCATGGTTTGCGAAAGATAACTTGCTCCAGGCACCAGTCTACATACTTCAACATTGTCCAGCCGGTAAATTTGTCAATGTATCTTGTATAATGCAGTTGATGCGTTTAACGTCTGAATAAGCTAACAGTTTTCTTTCATAGAACCAGGTGAGTGTGTCAACTACATAGACCTACCTGCCCAAATAAACGTCATTGATTACCTGACTAATTCATCCCATTCTTTAGTCATGCTTAAAGAGGCAGCTCACCAAAAAATTTAATAAAGCTGTTTCCACTTACCCCGAGTGCTATCTACCCATCCATCCATACAGGTTTGACAAGTTTTCTAGATGTCCGCTACAGCCCACCCAAATACAATGGGTCTCAACGGGACCAAGCGCCAAAACTTTCAATTCAAAAACCTCAACAGAAAAATCTCTTTTCCAAATATAATGACACTGTTACTCACAAACGTACACAGACGATCGTTGTCCACGGTCTCTCCAAAAACAACTTCCAACCAAAGTACGCCAACTGTGTATATCCATGCAGTGTCAACAAAAGCACCCCAGTATTCTGGGGTGTAGTGTCAACGTTTTTAAAATGTGTTTACCATTGTGTACCGAGTGTATTTGTGCAGTGTTAAAGGTGTACTTATAATGTACTTGTGTAGCACTGGCAGAGTATAGTGTATTTGTGTGGCGTATACTGTACTCACGTGATAGTACACTGGATTTGGTATTGCTAATGTATGTGTGGCATTTTGTATTGACAGAATGTGTGTGTAGTATTGTGTACTGACCAGACCTGGGTCAAATACATATTTTTTTGAGATTCAAATACTTTTCTACACTCAACTGATCTTGTTTGGTGTATTGGAACCAGGCAAATACTCTCAAAAAGTACAATCCCCGCCTTCTGGTCATGTTGGCAGGCTCAATTACACTAGCAAGATCAATGGAGCACAGAAAAGTATTTGAAAACAAATCCAAAACAAATACGTATTTGACACAGGTCTGGTATTTTTTTTGTTGTTGTTGCCATTTTCTCCCCAATTTAGTCATCATACCAAGTCCCCATGTGTATCACAGTCCTGGTCGATGCACTACCCTCTGTCGGTCTGGGGACGGTGTAGACTACCACATGCCAGCCTCTGATACATGCGGAGTCACCAGCCACTTCTTTTCACCTGACATTGAGGAGTTTCACTGGGAGAGCGTAACACGTGCAGAGGTTCACGCTATCTCCCCCAGATCCCCTCCCTCCTGAACAGGCACCCCGACCAAACAGTAGGAGTCGCTAATGCAATGATCAGGACTCACACCCTCACCAGCTTCCCACCCGCGAACACTACCAATTGTGTTCGTAGGAACGTCTGACCGAGCCGGAAGTACCGCTGCCGGGGATTGAACCCAGGTCTCTGCGGTGGTAGGCGAGGCAGGTCTGGTATTGACAATGTATTTATGAAGCATTGTGTGTTTAACGTACTTGCACAGGACTGTCAGTGTATTGCGGTGACGATTTAAACATTATAGCAGAGCGACTTGCCCCAGTGAAGTAATTCAGTTCAAGCACATTGCACACCGGGAACTGAACCCAGAACATTTGTGTTGAAAGCCAGCTCCCGAAGCACTACAGTGCACCCCCCCGGTGTTCCAAAGCGAACAAAAGAACTCAAAGCCGTCGCTATAAGGAAATATCGCATTTATTACCACGTGGAAAAAAATGTCTCTACAAAGCGGCGTCCCCCGAAGAGGATTCGGCTGATTATGTGGCAAACTTCTTCTGTCTGACGGGCGCAGGGAGCTGGGTGGTGATGTCCAGCAGAGGGCGCTCTACCACAACCAGCGCGCCGTCCTCCAGCGTGTGCATGCTCAGGAGAGGCTGTGGGCACATCGCAGAGTCAGGTGTACGTACGTAAACGCACACGAACACACAAATGGGAACACACATGCACGCACGCACGCACGCACGCACGCACACACGCACACACGCACACACGCCCTCCGCCAGGCACATGGACACACCTTTATATCAACAGCATTGTAAAATTACTTTGAGGACAACAGAGAGCTGGAATAATTATTAGTGTATTGTGAATGTCCCATGACTAATAGCTCATTTAAACCACCACACAATTAAAACAGTTCCTCATTTCCTGTAAAGCTATGCTTTTTTTTTTTTTTTTAATAAATAAATGAAGCCCACAATACATACCATATATATTTGAAATGACGCAAATGGCAGACAGTACTGTTAACATTACAGGTCGTGTCGACCGTAACCGTGGTGAACGCACACCACAACGTGAGGACGCACCCCCTCCCACCCGAATCACCATGGTAGCAGGTCACTCCACCTCGACACTCCGAGACAAATTTCCATCATTGCCCGCATTAATGGACAATAAAGTTTTTTTTGAATCTCACCTGGAACCTCTTGCAGACCTTGAACGCATGGCTGCGGCTCGGTCTCTCCTCCTCTGATAGGCTCCTCAGGGTCAGCTGATTGTAAAACTGGGTGGTCCTGTCAGGGAGAGGCTACAAGGCCAGAGGGGAGGCAATCATTTCAGATGACTGGTGTGTGATGATTCAAACTGGTTTTACATGTTCAATCATCTACACACTTTCACCTGCTGGTTTGTTTATGCAGTCTTATTAGGCATATTTTATTAATAGAAAGCACCCTGGAGTAATGGCACTAACGATGCTTAATAAAATTATTTTTATTGACGATCGAACAGGAATACATAATACCTGGGAATAGAAACTGGGAGTGGCTGGAGGCGGGGCTCGCTCACCTGGCTTTGGTCGACGACGCAGAACATGTACATGTCGTGCAAGAGGAACTGGGCGGGCTTCTGGGGGTTAAAGTTCACGTGCGTGATGGGCGTGTCCCTCTCGAACCACAGAGGGTGAAGCCCCTCCCTCTGCAACTTCCGGCTCCAGTCCGTGTACCGCTTCTCTGCTATGCTGTACTCGAATATCTAGAGAGGCATTACAATAACATCACTCACTGACACGATCGCGTTCACATCCAGACACGCATCGGATTCACATACAGAATCTCATATCTACAGAGATATCACAATGACAAAGCATTATGAAAATTACATAAACTGAACTGAAACTGAAACACTGAATCACTGTATAAAATTACATTTCATTTATATTTACAAATGGGAAGATTGACGCATTGACACGACATAACTGTAGCTATTGATAGATTGTATTACAACATAATTTAAAGAGATGTTCACATTTAGATTGCACTCCTGTTCAGAGAATTACATCAATGTCTACAGATGTCACTCATGTATCTACCAAGAGAGATTTCTCCTCAGTCACTATGCGTATACAGTATTATCCACCGAAAGGGTTTGAAAAGCACACATTATTTGAACCCAGGCTTTTACGCTTAGTTACTTCTTCTCTGAACTACGATGGCAAAACCACTTCCTGTAGAGAAACGGGTAACTTCCTGTCTGCGGCTAACCTGATGGTCGGCATGCACCACGAGCAGGTTGTTGGTGGTGGGGTGGATGGCCATGGCGCTGGGGCAGGAGCCGTACACGGGCACTGTGCAGTGGGACTGAAACACAGGTCGCAGGTCAAAGGTCGCAGGTCAGAAAACGCTCCAATAGGAAAACAGCGTTCGGAATGAAAACTACACCACGAATGCAAACCGCGGTAAGGAATGAAAGCTTTGGTCAGAACTAGAACCACGATCGCGGTCAAACGCTCACTAAAAGTTTGTAACAGGACATAACTGGGAGATGAAGGGGTTCGGGTGGATTTTGGCCGACAGTCACCTTGAGTTTGCGCAGGCTGTAGACATGGACCTCGCACGCCCTGTTAGCCGTAGCCAGCCAGGCGCCGTCCGCACTGGCAGCCAGCAGGTGAACGGGCTCCGTGCAACCTGGAAGAACGAAACCACGGTTCGAACGCAAAGAGATTCGCAAAAACAGGCTAAGTAACCAACTCGGAAATGCACCACAGCTAGGGTAGGGCGAAGTTCTCCTCACCTGACGCTGGCTTGAAGGTGTGCACGTACTTGCACTCCGATTGGCTGAGGGAAATCACGTGGACTGAGGATAGGGAGGAGGCGGCAAACAGTTTGGAAGAATCTGCTGAGAAACACAGCTGGTGGGCGGAGCTCAGGACCTTCGGTAGCTTGGAGATCTGCAGGGAGAGGGAGGAAGGGGGACAGAGAGAGCCAATCATAGAGGGAGAAAATAATGAGCGTGAATGAAGCTGCTTGCTGATTCGGTGAGGCTGGAGGTAAATAAGGTGGGATTTTGAACGATATCACTCTCAGATTTGGAGGTGGTTGCTGGTCGGGAGGCGTAGGTCAGTAACCACGACGACGGGGGCACGCACCTTGACGATGCTGAGCTGGTTGCCCTTGCAGTTCAGACGGAAGAGCCGCACGCTGGACACGCTGGAGTACGCCAGCCACCCCCCGCAGCGGGACAGGGCGCTGCAGCTGATGTGCTCCTCGCCCTGGGGGTCACAGGTCAAGGGTCAAAAGTCAAAAAAGCAAAAGAAATTCTCACTTGAGCTCTAAATGCAAAAAGACACCAAACAAGTTCATCATGCCCCAGAGGAATCTGGAGTAACTCACTAATACAGGTAATGTTACAGGTAACGGTTGAGGTGACCTCTATGGTACAAGCGATGGGAAAGGAATGGTACAGGTGACGGTACATGCGGCGTGTACCCCAAGCGCACCTTTCTCTTCAGCTCCAGCAGTTTCTCAGGTTTCCTCCTCACAGGCAGGCTGTCTCCAGGGCAACCTGCAGAAACCACCATACCCACTCTACATCATTCACTTTCTCTATGGTCAACACAAGTCAATCTACATCACAGTTATCTCTATGGTCACTCATTGCTCTAATTAGCTGCTGTGTAATATTCTCTGTATGGGGTGTCCTGCGGGACATTAGGGCCCCCCTCCCTCACCGTGGGCGTCGCTCTCTCCCAGCCTCCACAGCTCCAGGTGGGCGGGGAACTGGAAGAGCAGCAGCCCCGCCTGCTTCGCACACGACACCAGGCTGCGCTGGAGAGAGAACGGCAGTGTTACCGCACACAGCGCCGGCACAACAGGCTTACCACACACAGGCCATACAACAGCAGTGTGTTACCACACACAGCCCATACAACAGTGGTTTACCACAAACAGCACGTAATGTACAACAGCAACAGTAGTGTTACCACACACAGCACACACATACAACAGCGGCTTTACCACAAACAGACAACAGTAATGTTATCAAGCGCAAGCCAATACACACACACATGCACACAAACCTTCAACAGTAATATTACTAAACACACAAACATTCAGCTTCATGCATCATATCATTGTCAATGTCTCAAAAGCTACAACACAGGAATCTGCCAGCGTAAACGAACGACACCAGTAGCCAGCAGAGAAAACCTAGACTCAGTTTTCACCCACAAAACAAATGGAGTATCTCAGTGCGCTGCGAGTAGATCCTCACTTTAGCTCAGTAGAACCGAAAATTGAATCATCATCGACACTCCCATTTTTTAAAAAAAGAATTCAGCAGAATATGAACGCAATGGCGCCCTCACATGGGGAAAGTGGATCTTGCGCAATCCCGTGTCGTAGGACTTGACTTCCACCTTATCCAGGAGGGGCCTGACCACTAGCTGTGTGTCCAAACCTGAAGGGGAGAAAGAGATAGCATCACGGTGTGTCAGCTGAAGCAGTACCGGGGCTGGACAGCAGGGGGCGAGGGCGCGCACTGACCTCCGGACACGATGGCGCGTTCCAGCTCCAGGACGGTGCGCACGTCGTGGGTGTGGTGCTTGAAGGTCCTGGTCCTCACCCACTCCTGCTCCCCCTCCCCTTCCCCCAGAGTGGCCGAGAGAAACTGGAACTGGACCACGGTGCCTTCGGACGTACCGGCCACCAGGCTGGTCTCGTCCTGTCAATCACACGCAGGCACTCCTCAATGCCCTGATCTCACAATACCCTCATCCACCCTACACCTCACAGTACAATAATTATACACGATACACTCAGACATACCACTGCCTTAATCAGTGCAAACAAACACACACCCATCACTACTCTCATCTCTCTAGCATGCACGCACGTGCACACACACACGCGTTTGCACACATGCAGGAACGAACGCACACACGCACTCACAGACAGACAGACACACACTCGCACACACCTAACAGTAGCCTAATCTCTGCACTGATCAGTCATTTCTCAGGCCTTGTATTTCTCCACAGAACTGAACTACAGTACAGCTCCACACTCTGCCTGAACGCCCCCCCCCCCACTGTCCCCAGCAGAGTCCCCCCCCCGCGCCGCCGGGACGCGCTGCTCACCTGCGAGACGGACAGGCAGAGGACGTCCCACTTGGACACCAGGTGCGTCCTGACGAGCGTGCCCATGCCCCCATCCCAGACCTGGACCTTCCCGGCCGAGTCGCCGCTGACGACCGTGCGGTCCGACAGGAAGGCCACGCTCCAGACCACGCACTCCTGGCCCCGCCTCCCCGTGGCCCCGCGGTCCACCAGCATCCTCTGCACCGCGCGCCCTGCAAGAGCGGCCACGGTCACGCTCGAAACGACGCCGCCCCCCCCCCAAAATAAAGCCCACGGTGGCCACGCTTCACACAGAAGGTCAATCGTAGTAAAGTGCAGCCAAAACTTCCATATCAGCCTGACCGCTGTGGTTTTCAGACCATGAAAATGTGTTGACCATTTCTGATCATAATCAGAAACGGTCAAAACGTGATTCAAATTTCCATACCAGCTTAACCAATGTGGTTTTTAGACCATGAAAATGATTACGTTCCATTTCTGATAATTATCGGAAATGGAACGTGGTCGTTATTATCGCAGCTATCTAGAAAATGGCAGCCTCTCACCTGATTGGACGTCAAAGATGCGGATCATGTCCAGCATTCCAGCGGCAATCTGGGTTCCGGACGAGTGCCAGGACAGAGAGACAATGCGGCCTGGAGGACAATTAACACGGTCAGCCACGCAATTAACACGGTCAGCCACGCAATTAACACGGTCAGCCACGCAATTAACACGGTCAGCCATGCAATTAAGGTGGGCAGCCACGCAATTAACACGGTCAGCCACGCAATTAACACGGTCAGCCACGCAATTAACACGGTCAGCCACACAATTAAGGTGGGCAGCCACGCAATTAAGGTGGGCAGCCGGGAGCTCAACAGGATGAACCAGGTGATTAACAGAAAAAAGGTGATTAACATAGAAAACTGAGCGATAAAACTGGTAGACTAGGAGAAATGAAAACAAATGACACTGACACACTATGTGCACAAAGAGTAGCAGCACAGACAGCAGAAAATAAGGTTTAAAATTATGACAGATTTTTTTTTCCTTCATCGCCACTCCAAGTGTAGCTGGACTTTTCCCTTGACGACTAACACAATGACCGAGGCGATAAAAATGGGTGACTGACAGGGCAGACCCGGCAGCGAATGGGGTACACCGAGCAAATGACAAGGTCAAGCAGGTGATTGGCAGGATAAACTGTGATTGACAGTGCAAAACGTGCTACACGTTGTCATACCGGCAGCACTGAACATATTTCTAAACTGTTTCTAGCAGGATCCTTCAGACTTCACCTTTCTGTCTGTCCAGATTCTTTTCGAAACGGATCTTCTCCTCGAAAACTTCGAACACTTTCACCGACCCGTCTTCACACCCGACCTGCAGGACCAGAGAACAGCAGTTTTAAACCCCTGGCAGTGAAACCAGCTTTACCAGAAGACACACCTTCTCCTGAAAACTTTATATTTCAGACCTAACTCCAGCATTAAGCGTTCTATTCTACACATATTTAACCTCTTTTGTTATCAGTTATGATTAACCTACCTTTTAATAGCTAGTAAAGTCACACAGTCAACAGCTGATAGCTGAGTGAGGCAGCTGAATTATATCAATTGGTCTCTTATTATAAAAAAAAGATTAAAATGAAACTCTTGCTTGGTGGTGGAATTCTGGCCAATTACTTAAGTGACAGCTTCCAAGACTGTTCATTCTATTCTTACTCAGCCTTTAACCCACCAAACAGTCTTACTGAGATGTATGGTTTATTTCTTAAACGATCACTGGCCACTGTGACATGACTGACAGTAAACTCAGCATTTTGGATTGGCAGATCTGGAGACTGCCTTATTAAAAACTAAAGCTGCAAATTGTGTCAGATGTTGAACTGGTTTCACTTAACCATCAGGAACATCTGTACCACTCATCCCTTATCACAGATAAAGCTACTTGTAAATTAGCATATTTAAAAGCAAAAATAATAAGTAGTCAAGTCAATCCAACGATACTTCGTGTCTGAGTTATACTGACCGCTAAGTGAGTGCCCTGGGCATTGCACGCCAAAGTCCAGATGGGACCTCCAAAAGCGTCCAATGAGTATTTGGAGCGGAGATTGAACAAATCATACTCCGTTATTTCCCCGTTCAAGCCTGCGGTGAACAGCCGCTCCCCGACCCAACACACAGCTTCGATGGACCGGGAGTCATTTCCTGGAATCACCTGTAACGACAGATAATTAAGTATTTTCATACGACTAAACCGCAATGCATCCACTTTCCACAAACAAAAAGTCTTTTCATTGTGTTTCATATCCATTCGCGTACATTTAAAATTGTTATTTACATTTAAGCCATTTAGATTTGCTGAAACCTTGAGATGGAGACTGCGAGTGAGGCTGTAACTACTCCAACCCACTGAGACCAGAGAAACTGCTGTTAATTTAACACGTCTTTACCTTTTCCTGGAAGTAGTTGTCAGAGAAGTTTAAAATCTCAACGGTTCCGTCCTGTCTCGCCAATGCCAGCCTCTGTGTTTTGTAGTTGAATGACATGCATCTGATCCCAGCAGGCATGTAGTCGAAGAACCGAACGCGGTGAACCTTAAACTCCCCCATATTCTCTTTCTGGAATAAAATAATGCGAGAAAAGCACGTAGTGTTGGCGACATTTACAAACAACGCTACTACGCCGTAATGCATGGCGAACATACAACGACAGAACAAACTGAGTAGCTCACATACAAGTTATGATAGCCAGCTAAGTACACAAGTGATAATTATATTTATGGGACATCAGATCGCACGCAGATACGCAAAGCGTTCAAATAACTATTCTATGAAGACCCAGAAGGCACGATCGAGGCGGCGATGATGAGCGTTCACAGGATAAAAGCAGATGATCTGCAAGCTAACAACAGCATGTACAGACTAGTACAGCGAACATCTTTAAACCAACTAATGATAGCTACGATAACACATCAAGATAACGTCACAAATTAATACACCTGCTATGTCGAGATAATTAATTAGCAGTATTGGACTTGGGCTCACATTTGTTTTCTCCCCAGATGTAGAATTTTTCAGGTTTCACGCTTCCATAACCGAGCAGTGCACAAACACGCCAACTACACCACGTTACCACATGGGAGAACTTTAATCCGGAACCGGAAAGATCGAGTCTCGTACCGGAAACATGTGTTTACAAAGCGTTGGCGGGAAACTTGATACGGAGTTCTAGCAGTAGCGGCGCTTTTGTACTGCTACTGCTGGGGAAGAAAGTTAATGCAACTGCAAAGACTATCGGGAGTCGAAGTGGTAATTCGGACAGGTACCATGATTATAGCTATCCTTTTTCATAATTGTTGTGACAAAGTGGTACGAACGCAATTTTATTTATGACCGAATTGATAATATCAGTTGTTATCAGAACCAGGGAGCTGAGACTAGGCAAGCTAACTAGTTCACCATTCATTGGTGCAGTGGGTGCGCAAATTGTTTGATCTTTCATTTTTATGATTTGCTCTTACTTCTGTCTCAATTTTGTGGCCATACAGATTATTAAATTTAATGTAATTTAATAGAAGAAAATGTAACTAATACAAAACTATCGATAAGATAGTCTTTTGGCTTAAGGCTAGTGGATAGTCAGTCTGCTCTATGAATTTGCTGAATTTGTACTAAATATGAAATTACGTATTTTGGTAACTGTCGCTATTTACGAAGAGTTATAAACCATTCATACTTGTGTGTTACCGTAATATGTTTTTTTTCTTCTTGTAGACACGTATAAGAGTGGAGGAGACCAAAATGGTTCAGATAATCGTTTCAAGGTTTGAACAAGTATTTTTCACAACTCGTCATAATGCTGTCTTTGCAGTTCATTAAAATTAAGAATGTATTCGAATACAAAAATACTGTGGCAGGAAATACTTCTGTAAATATTGACATGGCGTTTCAGCAACACAAAGGCAGGACAGTCAGTAGTATGGGCTGTGCATGGCAACAACAATGACAATAACAAACAGGAACAGTAATAACGATATTGACATTATTATTAAATGGGCGTGACACTATCAGCATTATTATTAAATGGGCGTGACACTATATCAGCATTATTATTAAATGGGCGTGACACTATATCAGCATTATTATTAAATGGGTGTGACACTATATTAACGTTATTGTTAAGTGGGTGTGACAGAGTGTAATGTGCTGCGTTTTCCTGTGGGGGGCAGCGTACAGGGGAGTGGGCCTGAGGAGTGGCTGCTTGTGGAGCTGCAGGGGGAGATGATGTCCAGGGAGAACACTGGACTCGCTGGGAGTCTGATGGGAGACCTGCATTACACCAAGGAGGTATGGGGAAGGGAGGGCATGGTATCATGCCGGGGTTGCCAGATTTATAATTCATCAACAACATACCCAGCTACGGCTGTGCGCGGTTATTGCGCACCTGGATTGCAGAGGTGCAGACTGGCAGAACATGAACTGAAAGAAAAGAAGCTGCCGCACTCTCAAGCTTCGATGTGCATAACATTATGCAATATCTCTGTTTGTTATTTGAAAACAAGCCGACGTTTTGGCAAACCGGTGCCTTCCTCAGGGTATGCACCTGAATCAGTTGAAACACATTTTTTATGCTGTTCAGCAGGTGCATGTAATCGTGTGGTGTGGGAGGGACCCATGTGCAAGGTTACTGGACATCATTTGTGAGCTGTGAAGTGCATGTACGGTTACCTCTGTGTGTTTATATGTGTATTGTGGGTGTGTGTGTATGTGAGTACATGTGTGTGAGTGTGTGTGTGTGTGAGTTCGAGTGTGTATGAGCGTGTGTGTGCGTGTGTGTGTGCGTGAATGTCAGTGTGTGTGTGAGTGTCAGTGTGTATGAGCGTGTGTGTGTGCGTGAGTGTCAGTGTGTGTGCCTGTGGGGTTACCTGCCTGTCTCACCTGCGCGGCGCTCCCCTCTTTCCCTCAGGGCGTTCCCGTGCTCATCGTGGGGCACCACATCCTGTACGGGAAGCAGGTGAAGCTGGAGAAGCCCTTCGCCGTCCTGCAGAAGCACTCGGGCCTGCCGCGGGGGGACCAGGTCCCCATGGAGACGGGCGGGGAGGAGCCCACCTCGTACTCCGTCTCCGCCCTCATTAAGAAAAAGCTCATCTTCAAGACCCGCCCGAAACCCATCATCACCAACGTGCCCAAGAAAGTGTGACCCCGCCCCCACCCCATCTGCCCCGCCCCCACCCCCGCATGACTGACAGGATCACAGGAGAGGCCTGCCTTTGAGGACATACCTCTGCTGGTCTCAGCTCTCCTTCCCCTGTGTTGACTTTGTCCTTTAAATATTTACTGGGTTGTTTGATACCGTGGGGGCTCGGAACAGGTGTCGGGGTTCATCTGTTCTGAGATGTTAAGCGTCATGATTGTTTGCTGTTGAGAGCGCACCCCTAAAGCTCAAAAGAAATTTGTCAGCTATGTCTGAATGGAAAAAGTTGTGAATACTTTCTGAATTCACGTGTACTGTATATAATAAATTAAGCTAAGTGATTATCACTTTTGGACTGTTGAGGTTGCAGCACAGGAAATCTAAAAGACACAGATGAGCCCATATCTATATGTATGGCGATGACCGTAGAGAGCATTATGGGAAATGAAGGCTGGAGGCGTAACGTTTTTCCTGGAGTACCAGGGCAGGGTTGCCTGGATGCGGAGAAGTCCCCCCATCAGTGACCTAAACCCCTCCCCCCACATTTCAGGACCTTTTCTGCCAATTCTGAGAGGCTCAGTCACCAAAACAAGAAGCCCAAATTATTATTTTAATACTGTTCATTTATTAAAAATGCGCAGGTTCTTACAGGGCCTTAACCAATTGCAAAAATATACATTTGAATTGCTCAGTGATTTTCTTAAATCCATTATGTTATATATTTAAATATATACACAATAAAATATATATTTAAATACATATTTATAGTTCCACACCATACAAGGCAAAAATATGTCTTTAATTTAAAATACATCTTTTACAGATTTTACATAAGATCGTTTGTCACACTGTAGTCATTAAATAGACAAATGCTTGTTTTTTTTTTAGTAATACAAAAAGGTATTTACATGTGATATGCTGTACATTGTCCCAAGGTCCTGAAGGTATAACTGCCAGTAGTTCAGTTATCAGGGTTTCAGTCTCAAGATTATTCCTCTAGAACAACCAAGTGGAATGGTTGTTGGTAAATGTATGAAGATTAGGACCTGGAATTGATATTCGGACCTTTAAACTGCTACTAATGTGACAGCTGTCGACCCTGTGTGTGTGTGTGTGTGTTTGTGTGTGTGAGTGAGTGTCTGAGTGAGTGTGTGTGTGTGTGTGTCTATCTGTCGCGCTGTGTGGTAGCTGGTATGCCAGTTAAAGGGCTGCATGTACATGTTTGGTTTCTTGAAAGTGTCACAGTGCCGCACAGAGGTGAGTCACAGAACTGCACGGAGAATTGAGCAACTGGAAGAACCAGCAAGACTGATGTCACCTGACGTTTTGACGTTTTGAGTGATTTTTAAAGGGCGCGTCACACTGACCCCAGGTTCTGTTTTTGAAGCGGGGAAAAGCTGCCATTCAAAGTAACTGATACCAGTTTTCTCTAATCAGCCTCAGAATCACATGGACCGAGAAACACCCAGCCTAAAGCGTGCAGAATAGCATTTCTCTATAATGACAGGACAGCCTATTGGTACTGGTGTCACTGTACTGTAACTGGTTCAGCAAAATTGCTGTAGGGCAATTTCAGCTATCGCCAGTAATGTAGTGACAGCAACTGTAACATTGTTTTATGGAACAGAAGGTATTCATGAAAAAGGGATAAAATTGTATTTAAACTCGAGGGTCCAGCCACCCACAATGACTCTATTAGCTGGCATCTCACCATGTGCACTTCTGTCTGCTGTTATGATTAATGTCTGCATTTTAACAAGCTCACAGCTGTAGAATATGCGTTTAGGAGATGGTAGTTGAAGATCATAAATAACATAATTTGGTTTGTAAAAATTTCCCAGCTGAAGATCAGAGATCAGTACTCCAGTTGTTATTTCACCCTGAGGATCTCCGAGCCCAGACTGGATGTGCAATAATGAAGCTTTTCCCTCCAGCCGCTACACCCAATTAACACGCACTACTCAGACTCCAACTGCTACACCCTAATAAAACACACCACTATGGACTCCCAACTGCTACACCCTAATAACATGCCAACACAGACTCCAACTGCCAAACCCTAATAACACGCTCCAACACAGACTCCAACTGCTAAAATCTAATAACACACACCACTGCAAGGTTGTACAGGAGGGACACTAATGTACAGTGATCTACTTTTACAAGGCTGAGAGTAAGGTCAAACTAACTTAAACTTTGTGAGCTGTGATACTCAGTCACTTCGAATGGAATCAGAGTTTGAATATGTGAGAGTACGTGGTGGGAACTCCACCTGATCTTCACCTGGAATTCCACCATCAAAGAAAACAGGTCATGTGCACTGTTGATGTTTGCGCTGCAAAGCGTTTTTTTTCTCTTTCTTGTTTGCTCTTCAGCGTTTCAACTTGCACAATCATCCTTTGATGAGAAACATTTGTTCTTGTTTGACGCAATGTAATGCAACAGAATACATATAAAGGTGCAAGAACTTTCCACTATTTAAAACAAAGCAGTACTGGTAAAGTACAGTGAAGTACCGGCAAAGAGGGATATTCCAATACCTTTTAAAAATCCTGTTAACTTTTTTGTGGCAGCGTGATTCTCACCTTTATTTAACCAAATAATCATTTTTCTCAGTTACAACCTGATCTGCTTTTTGTTTCGCATAATTATTCTGTTCAGCCTTTTTCATTTATCATAGATCCCTCTCATTGAACGCCTGACATGGAAAATCACAGCGCATGATATTAATACAGCGATGACAATACAGAGATAGATTTGATTGGCGCGAGTGGGGATGATGGCGACATTTGATTGGCGGAGAATGTGTTCGCTGGTCCGGATGTGTCCCACTTCTCCGTATCCAGGCTCGCTCGTGCAGTCGTGACCACATTTAGGAGCAGTGCTGATGCTGACGAACACAATGGCACTCGCAAATGGCAGTACACTGGTGTTTTGGCGTCACGTGCTGGATGTAGGAAAATAATGCGTGTAAAGTTAAAGAGTATCTACCCACGCGTAGCACCTGGGAGGATGACCTCATCGTTGGCTCATTCCGGTAAGTTCTACAGGGCCCGGTTCTGGTCCAAGTTCAGAAAGCCACTATGCAACCCAGAGCTTTTGGGACTCCGGGGACTTTTAAATTCAGTAAAGACAACAGAGTTCATTTCCAGCAGCTGTAAACGGTGCATTATATATTGCACGTTAATCGTGCACCAATGTAGGTAGAATCACCACTAAGTCCTTAAGTCTCTAAATAGAGAAGGGTGTTGTAAATGAACAGAAGCTGGAAACACGGTACATGGTAAATTTAATAAATAAAAAATAAAGTTTCTAATGCCATGCCTGGCCTGGAGATGCACTTCTCACCACAGCGCCCTCCAGTGGCAGCTGTGTTTCATCACAGCACCCTCTCCTGGTGGCTGTGACACCACTGTGGGCAATCAGGAGAGACTGAGGGAAGAGCATTTGAGAGTAGAATGTATCTTTAAAATATACCTGTAAACGCATAATCCTGTACTGGATGTGGCAAATTAAAAAATTGTTCTACAGAGTAAGCGTGTGCAGGTTTTATTTAAACACTAAAAGAGTTTAAATGGATTTTGAGTGCAAGGCCGCTCGTTCTGGCCATCAATATTTGTAGATGTTAAAAAAGTGCACATAATCCACCCTATGACTCGTCAAAGTGGAAGGTGTTTGGCCAGCTTAGGAGACCATTTCTGTACAAAGGCTGGATTGTCAGTTACATGTTAGGATTTTAAAAGTGCACCAGTAGAGAGAGTCATGGCAGAGCTCCACGGTCCTACCCAGTGTGAAGCAGGAGTCCGTGTTGCTGAGTCGGTGTTATCAAATCAGTGTTATTTCTCTTGCCCAGCTTCCTGCCTCAGCAGGCCTCTTCCTGTCTGCTGAGAGCCAAGATGGCCGCTACGCCCTGGAAGAGTGAAAACCCGCCTCCTCTCCCCCTCCCCAGAACTTAAACCGGTATGTACTTAACGCCTCTGGTTTCCGGAAAAGCACCGCACCAGCGTAGCACAAACTAGTGACCCTCAGCACCCCCCCCCCACTTAGGAGACACACCATAATCCCCGTAAGAGTTCAGTCTTAAACGCGAAAAAACTAAGAACAAAGCCCCTGAACTTTGGCACGGGAGACCCAGCATGCAGTTTGCGAGGGCGAGAGTCAGAGGGAGCCCCGATGAGCTGGGAACCGTAGCACCTGGGGGAGGGGCGGGGCCTCAGGATCAGCTGTGTCAGCAGCACCAGTGAAAAAGGGAGGGAGTTTGGGGTGGTGTGGGGGGGGGGGGGGGGGCGTGTCCTAGACCTCGCCGTAAGCCAGGCTGTACTGCTCCTCCCGCTTGTTGCAGCGCTTGGCCACGATGGCCAGGTAGAGTGCCAGCAGGGCGGCCCAGTAGCAGGCGTAGAGCGCCGCCCCCGCCACCAGCAGCGCCCGCTCCGTGCCCTCCAGCCCCGCCCGCGCCTCGCAGTAGATGGTGTAGGCCACGCCCCCCAGCAGCACGCACGCCCACGCCGTCACGGGCACCGCCCCCATGAAGTTGACCACGATCTTCCGGCGGCCCGAGGTGCCCCAGCCGGCCTGGTTGATGGTGAGCAGGGCGAAGATCTTGGCGGGCAGCAGGCTGGACATGTAGAGCAGGGAGTAGAGCGACATGAAGATCATCACCACGCTGCCCCGCAGGAAGCAGGCGTAGACCGCCTTGACCACGCCCACCAGCTGCACCGTCAGCAGGAAGAGCAGGATGTTCCACAGCCGCCCGCGGTAGAAGAGCTGGATGACCGTGGCCACCAGGAAGAAGGGGAAGAAGCCGGTCACCACCGACTCGTAGGTCATCCACAGGCTGTGCTTGTGGAACCACAGGGCGTTGTAGAGCCACTCGCGGAAGTAGGACTTGCTCCAGCGCGTCTGCTGGTTGAGCCAGCGCAGGTAGCCCGTGGGCGTCTCCGTCAGGCACTTGGCCCGCGCCGTGAACTTGGTCTTGAAGCCCAGGCTGAGCACGCGGTTGGTCAGGTGCCGGTCGTCGCCGAAGCTGCACTTGGTGCCCAGGAAGGTCTGCTGGTACCAGGGCTCCAGGAAGCGCTGCAGCAGGCTGTTGCGGTACATGCCCAGCGGCCCGCTGATGCACTGCACGCAGCCGAAGTAGGACTGGCACGCCCGCTCCACGTTGAACGCCATCCAGTACCGCACGCTGCTCAGGAAGGAGATCCACGAGTCGTACTTGTTCAGGATCTGCAGGGACAGGGGGGAGATACGAGCGCTGCGATTGGTCATAATGCAGCGAAAAGGGACGGGGGAGATACGAGCGCTGTGATTGGTTATAATGCAGGAAAAGGGACAGGTGAGATACGAGTGCTGTGATTGGTCATAATGCAGAGAAAAGGGACAGGGGAGATTACGAGCGCTGTGATTGGTCATAATGCAGGAAAACGTACAGGACTGATATGAACGCTGCGATTAGATATAATGCAGGAACAGGAATGGTGAAGGTATGAACAATGTGACTGGTTGCCATGCAGGAACAGGAGTAAACTAAGCACAAGCAATCTGATTGGTCACAATGTAGGGACAGAGCAGAGATTGCTACTGTGATTGATCATAATGCAGGGCTGGGGGAAAATTATAAATAGCTTTGATGCACATCAGCAAAAGATTTCAACATCATACAAGGGAGAGAAAGAAGCTCACCTGTACATCTCCCCCGACTCCTCCCACCTCCGGATCCTCTTCCAGAATCTTCAGCATCTCTATGGTGCAGGCAGGGTCCAGAACTGTGTCCGAGTCACACACCTGCACAGGTAACATAGGTTTCAGAGTAAAGTAGGGAACACTCACAAAGCAGGTAAAACAGGTTACCTACCTTCTATAAGCACAGCTGTGCACACCTGCACAGAGCAAGTAAAACAGGTAATCTGGCATGTCTATAAACACCTGTATAAGGCAGTTAACCTTGCATTTCTCTGTATACCTGTGCAGTGCTAGGACCACAGGTAACCTGTGTGGTGACACAGGTACAAATATCTAGGTATTACTGAGAGGCAATACTGGAAAAACTTAAATCATAAATATAAACAACAAGCATGTTCCCTCATAATATTTATCTGTATATGTAAATATATTTTAAAATATAAATATTCTGTTTTAAACACAACTTTATACACAAAAATAGAAAACACATTCGAGTGTACAAACACACACACCCCAGCCACACACATACACTCACACACACACACTCACACACACACACACACACACCACATCCACACACATACACTCACACACACGCACACACAGACACACACACACACAACCACACATACACATACACACACATACACACACACACACACACTCCAGCTCCTGCTTATTTCAACAGACGACAATCTGGCTGTGACTGCACTGGAGGGTCTTAGGGTTCACCGATGGAATGCAGGTGTGCTGAGTCGGGCTTTAATGAGTGCAGGTGTGTGTCAGGCCGCGTCTGACCCCTGACCCCTCTCTCCGTAACCCATCAAAGGCGACCCACCTTCAGATGCACCACAACACAATGAACAAATCTTCTCCTTGGGCCTGGGACACCTCAAAACAGCCAGCCTCAAATAAATACTCAGTACCACCAATGGCCTTTAGCTGCACCGTCAAACAGTAGCATCAAAGGAGAGGAGAGGAATTTACTGGGCTGTGACAATGACAGGAGAGTCCATTTAACGTTGGCAACAGCTGGAGGGAAACAGCTGGCGAGTTTGTGTGTCCAGTCGTTGTGGTGAGATCTTTACGGCCTGAAAGGACGGCGCCAGAGACCAGAACAGACCGCGTGCTTTTAATTCACTACAGACGGTTCAATTACAGACACCAGCCACAGACGCTCAAACTACAGGCACTCCAACCGTAACCACTGACACTCGGACTATTAGAGACTAACCACAGACACCTGACACAGACTCTCAAACTAACAGATGCCAGACATCGTGCTCAAACTACAGACACCCCCAACCACAGCCACTGATGCTCAAACCGAAGACACTCTGAACATAACAACTGAAACTCAAACTACAGAAACTCAATGCAGGCACCAGCCACTGATGTTCAAACTACAGAAACTCAATGCAGGCACCAGCCACCGATGTTAAAACTACAGACACTCCAACCGGACAGCAGCCACTGATGTTAAAACTACAGAAACTCAATGCAGGCACCAGCCACTGATGTTCAAACTACAGAAACTCAATGCAGGCACCAGCCACTGATGTTCAAACTACAGACACTCCAACCAGGCACCAGCGACCAATGTTAAAATTACAGATAGTCCAACCAGACACCAGCCACCGATGTTAAAACTACAGACACTCCAACCAGACACCAGCCACTGATGTTCAAACTATAGACACTCCAACCAGGCACCAGTCACTGATGTTAAAACTACAGACACTCCAACCAGGCAGCAGCCACTGATGTTCAAACTACAGACACTCAACCAAACACCAGCCACCAATGTTCAAACTACAGACACTCAACCAAACACCAGCCACTGATGTTCAAACTACAGGCACTCAACCAGACACCAGCCACCAATGTTCAAACTACAGACACTCAACCAAACACCAGCCACCGATGTTCAAACTACAGACACTCAACCAAACACCAGCCACCGATGTTCAAACTACAGACACTCAACCAAACACCAGCCACCGATGTTCAAACTACAGACACTCAACCAAACACCAGCCACCGATGTTCAAACTACAGACACTCTAACCAGGCACCAGCCAATGATGTTCAAACTACAGACACTCCGACCGGACACCAGCCACTGATGTTCAAACTACAGACACTCAACCAAACACCAGCCACCGATGTTCAAACTACAGACACTCAACCAAACACCAGCCACCGATGTTCAAACTACAGACACTCAACCAAACACCAGCCACCAATGTTCAAACTCCAGACACTCAACCAAACACCAGCCACCGATGTTCAAACTCCAGACACTCCATCAACAAAAACATGGATCGCAGAAGGGAACCAAGCAGAGAGCCATGGAGGGGGGGGGGGAGCAGCCACTGCCGCGCACTCACCTGCATGTAGTCCACCGTGTCCCCCAGGGCCTTGAAGGCGGTGTACATCACCTCCCGCTTGCCGCCCCACTGCTGCATGACGCAGGAGTGCCGGCAGCCGCGCACCACCCGCGCCACCCGCGCCGCGTCCTCCGCCCGCGTCCCCTCCGAGTGGTAGTTCCCGCCCCACACCGCGCAGCCCGCCTGCTCCGCCCCCATCACCTCGCGGAAGATGTCCATCATGTAGGCGTCCTCCGGCCGGTTGCCGTCCACCACCAGCACCACCTTCAGGCCCGGGTGGGAGAGGCGGCGGACGCTGCGCAGGCACTTGCGCAGGTAGTCGGGCGCCTCCTGGTAGGCGGCGATGCAGAGCGCCACCGAGCGGCGCAGGAGCCGCGGCGGGGCCGGCCGCCGCATGCGCCGGTGCTCCAGGAAGGCGAAGAGGCTCTGCAGGAACAGGTGCAGCCCCAGGATGGCGCCGTAGAGCCCGAAGGACAGGTGGTGCTGCTCGGTGTGGATGAACTGGTAGCCCGTCACGTAGGCCAGGAGGATCCCGAACAGGACGACCGCGGCGAAGAGCGTGGTGCCCACGATGTGCAGAGCCGTCCGGCAGCGGGAGGGCATCTGGGGGGGGAGAGGGGCATGATGGGGCAGCAGGAGTGAGAGACCTCACAGTCACAGCAGAACCCGCATTAGAACGGCAATAAAAGCTACAATATCACCGATATTCAAACCTTTACTCTCGTCTATATCCATAAGAAAACATCTTCAGTTAAATAACCAAGAAGAGAAGCCAGTTTTAAATCTTTTGGTTTAGTTCCAGTGTAAACCCTAAAAAGATTCCTCAAGCTTGCATTTATAAAAACCTGCTGTTTTACTTGTCTGGTAAAACGCTATTCTCTCTCATAGACGTGCGCAGGCACAGTAGTAAAAACTATTCAACTGTGTAGCATAACCTGGTTTATGTCTTTCAGTGTTGAATTTTTATTGATCACCTTGTTAGCGATGACCAAGTTTGGCGCTAGCGGGCAGATAGGGTGATTATTATGGTGCACGCTGGGAGGTGGAGTCATACGGGGACAAATTAAGATGGAGATGGAGATTGTGTGGTCGTTCCTACACATAAGTTTATGTGAGCAGAGGGATAACGTCCTCTGCTCTGTGGGCGCGGTTCTGCCCTGCCCTGCAGACGGCTTCCTCTGGGTTTGCCGAGTACTTTTCCACACGAGAACCCCACCATTCACACACCCACACGCACGTAGACACACACACAGACACACACACATTTTCTTCCACACAAACTTGTTCAGATTACAACACTGGCACAACTGAGCCTTGTCACAGCTTATAACTGAATCTTACAACCCTCTGTTTCGTTACCGCAAAAATGTACAAATGAATACATCGGTACAGGTTCATACACATACCCACAGACTAATACATCTCCCTACACACATCTATTTACATGTAAGTCCATATACTTAAAGACCAACTTGTGGTATGTTCCTACAGACTAATACCTCTATCTACACAGTTACAGATGTGGGAGAAGACGAGTCTTAACTAACACTGCTGGAGTGTCTGTGCTAGCTCCCTTCTCTTTCTCTCTCTCTCTCTTTTTCTCTCCCTCTCCACCTCTCCTTCCCTCCCTCTAATGGTCATAATTAAAGGCTGGGTGGACTTGGCCAGAACTCTGGGAGTGGAGGGCTGGTGGGGGGAGAACAATCCCCCCCTTTCATTCATTAAATTACCCCCCCCCCCACCCCACCCCACCCCACCCCTCTCGCTCAGACTGCAGAAGAAAGAGTGGCTTCATTCACAGGATTCATATCATACACCCTTACACCCCGCACACACACACACTTACACAAACACACACACACACACACACACGCACACGCACACACACACACACACTTGCTTGCGCACATGCCTCCTTCGTTCTTTCCCTAGAGAGGACCTACAGGACGTGCCAGGACACCCTCACCCTGAGGGGCAGACAGACAGACAGACAGGCTCAGCCACAGAATGTGTGCTTAATTAGAGGCCATGCTCCCCTTTATGCCCTGGCTCAGGGTGGGAGCTCTGAGCCCATCGGATTATCCATCTCTGCCCAGTAAAAGAAACACAGCATTTGGAGGCCAGCCTCCCATCAACAATAAGAAACAACAATTGAATAATACAATACCCATGGGCAAAAAGTCCTGTGCCCTCTGTGAACCATGATCAAACTAGAGTCTCTATAATACTACAAGTGTCTCAAAAGTCCTACAAAAGTCTCTAAAATAATACAAAAGTCTCTAAAATATTACAAGAGCCTCTAAAATTCTGCAAAAGCCTCTAAATATTGCAAGAGCATCTAAAATCCTAAAAGAGCCTCTAAAATATTACAAGAGCCTCTAAAAATATAAGAAGTCCCACTAAAACCCTATAAGAACCTCTGAAATTGTACAAAAGCCTCTAAAATCCTATTAGAGCCACTAAAACCTTATATGAGCCTCTAAAAGTTCACAAGAGCCTGCAAAATATTGCAAGAACCTCTAAAATCCCTAAAGAGCCTCTAAAATATCAAAGAGCCTCTAAAAATATAACATTTGCCTCTAAATTCATATAAGAGCCTCTAAAATCCTACAAAAGCCTTTAAAATCCTATAAGAGCCTCTAAAGTCCTAAAAGACCCTCTAAAATCCTACAAAAGCCTTTAAAATCCTATTAGAGCCTCTAAAATCTCATAAGACCCTTTGAAATACTACAAGACCCTCTATATTAAGCAGTGAAAGCCTGTAAATCCCACACAATGCAATGCAAAGACTGGACGTGCACACTTTCAGAACTGCCTCGCTTTTCTCCAGGAGAAGGAGCGATTCAGCCTTCCACTGTCTCATCCCACTCTGCCCCCTTCAGTCACCCCACAAAGAGAGGATCAGCAGGTCAGTACTCACATTAGTCATGATGATCTTTCACTCCTCGCGCAACACAGGGCAGGAATCAACGTTCAGTCCACAGACATTACAGTTATGATATAGCGGTGCGCTCAGATGAGATATCCCTGTGCTCACAGGCGAGTATCCCTGTGCTTACGGGTGAGTATCTCTATGCTCACAGGTAAGGTATCTCTGCGGTCTCAAGTGAGGTATCTTGGTGTTTCCAGGTGAGATATCTCTGCTCTCAGGTAAGATGTCCTTGTGTTCTCGGATAAGCTGCCGCAGCGGTCTAAGGCGAGATATGTCTGTGTTCTAAGGTGAGATATCTGTGAGCACTCATGTCTAAGAGCTCTTTCCAATAGCTGTGGCTGTCGTATCCAGGCGTGAGTCTCAGGTGAGGTAGTGGCTTAAGGGGCGGTGCAGGTGAGTGAGGATTTGGGCAGTGGGACAGGACGCATTTACAGAGTCAGTGAGAGAGAGGGAGGGGAGGGGCAGGGCCAGGTGAGAGGGAAGAGGGAGGGGCTTGGAAGGGCCAGGTGTGTGTGTGTGTGTGTGTGTGTGTGTATGTCTGTGTGTGCTCGCATATGCATGTGTGTTTATGTGAGAGAGAGAGAGCAAAACTGAGTGTGTGTGTGTTTGTGTGTATGTGTGTGCACATGTGTGCTTGTGAATGTGCGTGTGTATGTGTATGAATGTGTTTCTGTGTGTGTGTGTGTGTGTGTTTATGTGAGAGAGAGAGCGAGAGTGAGTTTGTGTGCATGTGTCCATGTGTTTTGCATTGTGAATCTCCGCTGTACAATGTCCATTACTTGAACTCTTTCCGTGCTCAGAGTCATTTTCGACATTAGCGACGCTCCAGGGTCATTAATTGCACATATGAGCATCCCAGCTGCGGACCAGTTTAATATATCACACCCACTGCAGTGGGCTGGATACTGTTGGGCTGGCTAT